>NW_010183927.1:0-3513 GCF_000695765.1 Mesitornis unicolor
TAATCTCTATGCAGTCGTAGCACTTCTTAACGTACATGGCCACCCAACCACCTTTCCTTCCTTGCCTATCCCTTCTGAAAAGCTTATACCCATCAATGGCAGCACTCCAGTTGTGTGATTCATTCCACCATGTTTCCGTGATAGCTGCTACATCGTAGTTATTCCGATGCACAATAGCTTCCAGTTCCTCCTGCTTATTGCCCATGCTGCGTGCATTGGTGTAGACACACTTCAGTCGGGCTAAAGGCCCTGCAACCTTTTCACAGGAGGCAGTCCAAATTTCTGCCAGGCCATGTTCAGGGACTTCCACGGTTACTAACCCATCAGTGACACACTGATCCACTCTTACATAGGAGTGGATTGTGGTAAGAACATTAATTCCACAAAGCTGTTTATAGTGTTCATTATACTGCCTGTTCATAGTTTTCCTAAGCAAAAATATAGTTCTGATTAAAAACTATCGTATTCAAAATTCAGTGGTTTCAGCTGCGACCTTTTAGGACCAAAGCTTGCAAACAGAACTCTGACACAGCAAAAAAAAATAAAATCTTGTCACAGAACTGTCTTTTCTTTCTTGCAAAATTCAAGTTTGTTGTCTGTAGACACAGTTTTATACAGGTTTAGCTATTACATACATGAAATGTTGGTTTCTATTATTTGCCATTTCCTATTTATTCATGACCATTTCCATAATTTCACTCAGGAAATTTCATAAAGGTGGTCATATACTTTACATGATCAGAGAGAGGAACTGGTGGATGACTATATGATTTCACAATAATCAGAATCAGTAGCAATCAGGATCATTGCACTTCAGATAAATTATTTCCAGTGTATGAATTGGCCATGTACTAATTCTGAGGAAGAAATATATCACCCAATATTTCCTAATAGGATTTGAGTGATAACCGAAGTGACTTCCCCAGCTCCAATTAGACTTTGTGACTTGAAAAAGTTATAAAGATACTTAATTCTAATTATAAAACTAATTACTTATTCACTGCACATCAGAAAGACAACACTGTAATCTGGAGTAGAATGAAATAAAAGCAAACAAACTCATAAGACTGAGAAGACATCAGATAATGTTATGAATGAAGAATATCTTGCGTGGACACAGGTATCCTTACTAGGAAACAGCAGCAGGAAAAGAATTGAGATGGTCAAGAAGCAGGTAGGGTCTACACATGGTGTTGCTCTGCCTCATTGTCCATACAGTAGAAATATTGAGCAAGTCACTCACTCGACATAAAGCTCCATTTATATTAACATGTCTTATAATTTGCACTGTGGTTTGTTTTGTGTGAGGCAACAGAGACAGGACACCAGAGGAATGTCCTGTCCCATCAAGTGGCCTTTTTCTGGACAACGGAGAAGATATTAGAACTTCTGTCTGAAGTTTTGGCTGAAAATCTCCCAGCTGCATCCCAGTGATTTTACATCTAGTTCCATGAAGAAAGCCTCAAAATCAACTTAACATTAGTTCTCAAGTTGAATGCTAGAAATCTTTTCCTCTTTTGAAAATACTGAAGTCCAAACTGCCATTTGGTGTGACAGTTATTAGTGTCCAAAGTGACACTAATAACCAGTGATAACACTATGGCTGCATTGCAAAGTATACATGCATACATGCCAGTAGGTAATAGCAATTTAGAATGCAATTTTGCCTTTGTAAACTAAGTTTGTATGTACATTTTCAATGCCTACTGAGCACTATATTAAAATATCCTAAAATATCCTAAACCAAAATGCTTATATTTTCTTAGGCAATGACTATTTTCTGCCTGTCCTCCTTATACCAGCAAGAGATCTGTGGCTATTTTTAAGAGGTGCAAAAAGCAAGTAAGGAAAGAAAACTAGTTTTCAGTAGGCATACATAGCTTCCACAAAGTGCCATTGGAAGGCATTCCAAAGTTCACTCACTGAAAATGGCTTAAGTAAGTGTGGAAAAGAAATTGTGGGTCACAGACAAAATTGATTTCCACCTTAATATGACAAATTATTGTAACATCTAACATGCAAGTCAGCAATCAATGATATACAGTTTTCCTATTTCATTGGTTTTAACTTGTTTTTAATAACCATGTTGATATAGGATATACGAAAGAGCAAAATCAAAACCCAACAACCCTAAACTATCCTGAACTAGAATATTTATATATAAACAAACAGAAAAAGTAGGGGAATTTTCTTACTCACCCAGGGAAGTGGTTGTAATGCTAAGTGCAGGAGATGACTTTTAGTGCTTAAACTTCATTTTTACAGCAACTGTAAAAACCCTTGAGTATCCATCTACCTAACATCTAGCTTCTGCTGCATCTGAATTGCCTCCTGGAGATCCTTCATCATATTTATTAACTGTTTATGAACATTGTGTACATCTAAAATGCCACAGAATACTTAAGCAATGTTTAAATTGTTTCCTAAATCAAACAAAAGATAATTTCATATCTAAGAAAGGGGAAGATCCAGTAATTTCACTCAAATGAATCAAACTATATAAAGGTTTGAGTTCAAAGATTGTCTAGACCAACACCCCACCATGACAAGGACATCTTTCACCAGACCAAGTTGCTCAAAGACCTGCCTAACTTGACCTTGAACTTCCACTGGTGGGGCATCCATAACTTTTCTGAGAAACCTGTTCCAGTGACTCACCATCCTCATTGTAAAATAAGTCCTCCTTATGTCCAATCTAAATTTACTTTCTTTCAGTTTAAAACCACTGTCCTTTGTCTTGTCAAAGGACCTGGTAAAAAGTCTTTCTTACAAGTCCCCTTTCAATATTTAAAGACTCCAGTAAGATCTTCCTGAAGCCTCCTCTTCTCCAGGTTGACCAACATTAACTCTCTCAGCCTTTCTTCAGATGAGAGGTGTTCCAGCCCTCTGATCTTTTTTGTGGCCCTCCTCTGGACTCACTCCAACAGGTCCATGTCCTTCCTACTGTGAATACCAGGACTGGATGCAATAGTCCAGGTGGGATCTCACCAGAACAGAGTAAAGGAAGAGAATCACCTCCCTCAACCTGCTGGCCACGCTTCTTTTTATGCAACTTAGGATATGGCTGGCATTCTGGGGTGCTAACACACACTGCTGTCTCATATCCAATTTCTAATCCACCAGTATCTCCAAGTCCTTCTCCACCTGGTTGCTTTCTATCCATTCATCCTGCAGTCTGTATCTATAGTAGGGAATGCCCTGACCCAAGGACAGGGTCTTTCACTTGGCATTGTTGAACTTCATGAGGTTCACACAGGCCCACATCTCAGTGCTATCAAGTTCAACCTACTGGATAAGGACGAAATAGGATGAATTTTGAATTGTGTGTCCAGCTTCCTGGACACTTGAAACATTTGAGATTTAGAAAATTGATTAAATTATCTATTTTAATGCATATCTCATCCGTATCTTTATGAAGTAAGAGTTCCATAAAGTGTTTCCTGATAGATTTCTGTTGCTCTTACAGTCAAGGACAAATGCTACCGAGGCGAAGAGCTCCTGAGTGGAGGACCA
>NW_010183928.1:0-1088 GCF_000695765.1 Mesitornis unicolor
GGTGAAGAGGGGCGACGGAGAGGTAGAAACAATATTCTTCGGAGAAACCTTATTTTATATACGGGCTTGGGTTTAAAAAGCAGAGCGAGAAGGGTAGCTGAGCTGCCAGCGCCTCAGGCTTGCCCACCGTAATGGACCTAACTGGAGCGCCTCTTCTGTGTGGTTTATTCCAGTTTGTACAATCCCTTGGTTTTCTTTTTTTAACTTTTCATGCCATCGATAGTTGATTGTATTTCTTAGTGTGTGGTCAGCTGTAAGTATTGCACGAGGAAAAAAGAATATTCTTAAAAACAAACACTGCAGATATTCGGAGCTGAAGTATACAAAACGGAGTGTGTTTCTCCAGCAATAACTAGTGTTTACTTGTACCAATGTCTTCAGCGATACTTACTGTAAACTCTCACGGGCTAATTCTAGAGGTCAAGTGTGTGGATGTGCATTAGTTACTCGGTTTTTCAGTAGTGTGTTATCTCGTTCAGAATCCAATGTATTATTAACTTACTATATTCAGTCACAGCTTGACTTTCCTCCTTGTGTAGCAACTACAAAAGACCCACAAATGGTCATTTTTCTGTTTGTGGTTAAATCAGAAATAAGAATAAAGCAATTAAGAAGCTGTAGCCCACCACTTGAGATGGATCCCATTTTATAAATGCTTTAAACAAGTGTTTATGATAGGAAAATTTGAAGTTATTTACCAGGTAAAGAGGTGCTTAACTTAAATCTGAAAGACTTAGCTATGGCATGGAACTGGTTGTACACATCAGTAATGAAAATGTAGCTGGAAACAAAATCAATATAAACAGATTTGGTAAGATTTATTTAAAAGATTCTAATTTAAATTTTGAGATTAGAGTAAATCGCAATTGAGATCTTTATGGCTCTGAGTGACAAATATAAGTATCACTGAAAGTTATTCAGGCAGTTTGAAATGTTTAAATAGGAATGTGGTGTCTTTCATCTCCACCGCATCTCAGCCTCACATTACTCGAATTGCGACTTGCTGTGTTCGTTCAGGACATTTGCATGTTTAATAATTATAAAGAGCTTCCAAACAAGACAGCTTTCAATGCTTCTGAGGAGGCATT
>NW_010183928.1:1119-40875 GCF_000695765.1 Mesitornis unicolor
AAATTGTCAGTAAATAGTAGTGGTACTTCTATTAAATATATGAAAATAACTGCTGAAACTTAATGTAAAATATAGAGAAGTCATAGATACCCCAAAAATTTTTTGGAGTCAAGTTCTCCAAGTATGATCAAGAATTGTTTTTATTACTGTGGGTTGTTTCACTGTCTCCTGGTGTTGATGTTTCTGCACTGCTCAGTACAGCACCATGCACTGGTGGTTTTAGGCTGTATAAGTTTTACTCACAGGGACTCTTTCCTTTAACTACACATATGTTTCTGTTAATGTGTGTACAAAATAAGGACAGGCCTTGCTTCTATTAAATGAAGCTTTCTTTTGCTGCAGAAATTGTTTTTTATCAAAGCCAGTGTTTCTTTTGTGCTACTGACGGGAATATCAAGCTGAACAAATACAATGTTGTGTATCTTATTTGAAATACCGAATTTCTATGGACAAAATAGAAGCTGTGAATGTTTGTTATTGAGAAAGCAACATAGGCAGAGATGCTTTGATTGGGGTTTTTTTTGTCTGAATAAAAAGAGTTTTACGAGAGCAGGATAGCACTTGCATCCATGTAGTCAGTAGCTGAAGAATTATAGCAGTAATAAAGTGTTTAGGTAAGACATTAAGTCCCATCCTACTGCAAACCACCATGCTACTGAGAAGCGTTTCTGAAGTTTATATTAACTTATTAATTAAAAAATCAAGTTTCTAATGATGATTTTCTTTTCAATGGCATACTTGCTTTCTAAAGGTCTATAAAGTATCACACTTAAATGTATTTCTATTTCATAATCTGCAATAAATGTGATATGAAAAACATCCATCTCTGTGTGGAAACAGCCTTTACAACTACAAGTGGAAGCTCTTTCAGTCTTAAGGTAGGTGTCAAAACATTTTCAAAGCATTGCAAATAAATAAAAATGCTAGGAATAACAAGAAGAGGGGATAAAACTGGTGGGGAAAGGAAAGGCAAGAATATCAGCAGTGCAATGAATCTACTCCCTACTGTGTGGGATTCCCTAAATGATGGGTTTGCTAGAGGATCAGGTTCCTTTTAACTAGGTGGTTCTTCCTTATCTTTTTGCCACATATTGATATGATGGAAAGACAAATCTTTGTCCCAGTGGAGCTGGGCTGGTAGGTCTGGGAAGAGGGCAGTGTGAGGAAAGCAGGCAGAGAGATGGTGGGGCTGCCACTACAGTTGTGGAGAAGGCAAGAGGCTGACGCAAGGAGATACTAGTTTGGCAGGAGCAGATTTATGCCAGGACTTGAAGGAACAGTTTGTGCTCCAGTTGTTTATCACAGGGAACATCTTTGTGAATCTTGAGTTATTTTTTTTTTGTGAGGTGGGTGTTTATTTACACACTTTTAATTCATGAGAGATGTAACAAGCATCCTCTTACCAAAGAGCTAGTTCTAAAAGAATACAAAACAATTTTCCCCAGTAATTGTAAAGGCTGTTTCCAGACAGAGATGGATGTTTTCCATATCACATTTATTGCAGATTATGAAATGGAAATACATTTGTGATACTTTATAGACCTTTAGAAAGCAAGTATGCCATTGAAAAGAAAAATATCACTAGAAACTTGATTTTTTTAATTAATAAGTTAATACAAACTTCAGAAACGCTTCACAGTAGCATGGTGGTTTGCAATAGGATGGGACTTAATGTCTTACCTAAACAAAGTAGTATTCCTTACTGTTTGCTGTGCATCTCAGAGGTACAATGTTGTAGGGATGCAAAGGACAGTTAAAATTACTTTTATTGAAGGAGTAACCACTGAAAAATACCCTTTCCAGTGTTCTGCTTGGAGCACCAGTGGTCACTGGTGAGAGAGATTCTTGTATTAAATGTGCAGATGCACGTGCACAGGCACTCAGTGTAACCTTTCAAGTGTACGGTTGTGCCACTTACTTTGTTATCCATGTAGTGAGTAGCTGAAGAATTATAGCAGTAATAAAGTGTTTATGAGCTTTAAAACTCCAGCTGTCGTGCTATTGATACTTGTCACACTAATCACATTTATGTTAGTCTTTTGACTTTCCGAAAATCTACCAGCTGTGATGTGGGCATCCATATCTTCTAAATCATGCTAGTTTTATAATTTTGAGTTATTAAGATACTTCTATTTGGAGCCAAACAGTCTGCAACACAGTCTCTTGTCCTGCTACATGTCTGAACTAACAACTGTGTTTTGTGGAAGGGATCCACTGTATGGGATCGTGGTTGTATGGAGGAAGGTCATACAGAGCTGACTGGAGGATGCTGGAGATGGGATGGAGACAATAAACTGCGCAAGGAATGCAGATGGGAGGCTGTGGAGCTCTGGTGAATTTAGGAAAATATTTTAACCGCTTTGCATTAGAGAGTAAGCACAGTGTCCATTCTTCTGGCATGGAAGGAGCTATGTTTTCCCATCTCTCCTTTTCTGTAGCCAGAGACACACAGCATTAGGGTATCGCAGTGCTAGACCTGTTAGGCCTGTGCATCAAGCACAGGTCACTGTGTAGGGTGGGTGCATAATGTGGGAAACTGAACTCAGAATGTGCAGAGAGAAGATATTTCACCAGCTTTACACTCATTAAGGTGGAAGATTGCGGTCTCTGATCGCTTAATGCTTGTAATCTGAGAACAAAGATGATATATGAAAACATAAATGTGAATTTTGTGTTTGGGTTTTGCATTTGCAGTTGCTTTTGGGTACTGTTTAGGCACTGGACAATAATAGGGATGGAGATGATTGACATTTAGAACTTTAAAAGCTATTTAAATACTGTCATAAATCCATTACAGTTTTCATACTCAGTTTGTAAGTAGTCATTCCAAACATTAAGTAATATTTCAGATGTTCTACAGAGTAATTTGGTGCAATACATGTTTATCAGCAGCTGACACACAACTCTTAAGGGGAAGTTGGAAAGAGGTTATTAGTAACAACAGTCATATTGCATCATTCAAGCACTTAAATTGAGTTTAAAGTTCTGCTGCCTCAAGAGAAAATGAGATTGGTAAAACTTAGCTGTTCAGTAGGAGAAAACAACAAATCCTAACCTCTTATCACAAGCTGTTCAAGCACGGCGCTCCCTGTCTGCTTGCACTCAGGTTGTCATGGCATTGGGGTGCTTGGCTGTCTGATACAGTCACTCAGTGCTGCAGCTTTTGCACTGGTGCTAGTTAAGGTCTGGCCAGGCTAGAATTTAGCGAGAACATAACTATTTTTGCTTGTTCTTCTTCAGGTGGAGACATCCAGTGTCTGTAGCCTTGAAAATCTGCTGCACCTATAAAATGCTGGATTTATTCAAATCCTAGTGGGCTGGCTCCATGTGCCAGTAGATGTCTGGGGTGCATTGGTGATACCATCTAGGTAGAAGCCATACCTGTGTCAGTTCTCTCAACAGATGCCTGTGTGCCTGACCAGCATGCAACTGTTCTGGTTTTTAATCTGTACGTGGTTCATCTCTAAAACCTTAGTGATATAGCCAAACAATTCCTCTTGTGCCTGTTGGAATTTGGGGATTGGATAGCGATAGACTGACCATGAAAGTGAGTCTGTAGGACAGAGGAAACAGACTGAAAGAACCAACATATTTTATTGCAGCTGTCTCAGTTAAATGAGTCTGCTTGTCGATTTTTGCTTCACTTCATGAACTGCATGCCATACTCTTAGCTGCTTTCAAGTGTTCAGCTAGCAGCCTGATTTCTATTATATTTCATGTTTTTTTCTTTTTTTTGCCTGCCTTTTTCATGAGTGCTTAGGAATTTATAGCAGTGTTAACTTTGAGAATGAATTGGTGCAGTGGGTTTTCCTATATCGCGTGACTGCAAATATTGTTTGAATTTTATACTGAATGCTTATTAAATTATGTTTGCTGAACAACATGTTATGAACTTACTTTATGATTGTTTTGACTTGGTATTCTTTTTTTCATCGAAAAAAGCTTAAACTGTTTGGTGTTCTGACTGTCCATTAAATTACTTGTGGCTTTGTGTGGTGCTGTAAAAAGTGAATGAAAAGAAAGCAGGATTCCTTCTAGATGGTGGCTCTTGTTCTTGAAGAGGAATGATTGTGATTACATTTGAGACCAAGCTTTATCTGTTCTGTCTAGAGTAGGGAAGGTCTGGGATGAGGATCAAGAGGAGAAAAGCAATTTGAAGCAATGAGCTGCTGTATCTTTGGCTTTGATTACTTTTAATGGCTGAGCCTAGTAAACTATGTCCGGGGAACACTATGAAACTTTTACTTACAAAGAAAACCGCAGGAAAACCATTGCTTTTGTAATGACTGCAATAGTTTGGGCTCGGGCACAAAGCAGCTCCAAGGACTAAGTCAGATGTTAAGTAAACAGCGCAGAATACAGCACGGTCGGGGCCCTGGGACTCCGCAAGCCCCTCTGTACTTCACAGCATGTGGAGATCAGGCCCAATGAGCTGTGCTTACACTGGGGCTTTGGTCTTCCAGGTTGAGTTCTGGCTTCTGTAGAGCATATACTAGGGCCATGCTTGTCACAGTGAGTTGATTTGCAGCATGCAGTGGGAAATCCTCCTCTTTTTTTCCTGAATCTGTTTGAAGTCTGTGGCTCATCAACATGTGTAACTGAAGCACATGCAGCCAAAATTTTTCAGGCTTGACTCTTGCTTGTTCTAAACAGTTCCAACCTGCTGGTCCAGTATGTGTGGATGAACTGTTCATGCTTATAGCTGTGATGTTACTGCGGTAGGATCAGAGAGACAGAGTGTGCGAGATGGTGCTTTACGCTTTTTAGCTGTGATTTCTGACCTTCGGAGAGCAGCAGCGAGTCTCAACGTCTGCTTGTGCTGGGTGGTGTAACAAACACTGTACAGGAGAGATGCTTGTTATGTGATATGGTCACTGTTGGCCTCCTGTACACTGGCCAGTTCTGCTGGTGCAGGACAGTGTGTACGGCATGGCGGACTGCAGCAGAACAGGGAGAAATTGCCTCCCTTGGGAGGAAGGCTATTTTTGTGGAACTGTGTGATGAGCTCTGGTATCTTCCAGCACTAAGGTGCATTTAACGAGGGTGGTCATATCAATACAGAAACCATTTCAGAAAAAGCACTTGCTTTCATAAAGCAGCTTGCACCAAATTACTGCTGTTACTTAGGTTTTTGCTTGAATAGCTAATTTCCCTGAATCATAGGATCATTTGGTTGGAAAAAACCTGTAACAACATTGATTCCAGCCATAACCTGTCCACTGCTAAACTATGTCTTTAAGCACCTCATCTATCCGTCTTTTAAATACCTCCAGGGATGGTGACTCTACCACTTCCCTGTGCAGCCTTTTCCAGTGCCTGATAACACTTCGAGTAACAAAAATTTTCCTAATATCTAATCTAAACCTCCCTTGA
The DNA here is from genome assembly GCF_000695765.1 of Mesitornis unicolor. Taxonomy (NCBI): domain Eukaryota; kingdom Metazoa; phylum Chordata; class Aves; order Mesitornithiformes; family Mesitornithidae; genus Mesitornis; species Mesitornis unicolor. Next base: position 6,493 of record NW_010183928.1, read on the forward strand.
CACAACTTAAGGCCATTTCCTCTTATGCTTTTGCTTGTTACCTGCAAGAAGAGATCGACCCCTACCTCACTGCTACCTCCTTTCAGGTAGTTGTAGAGGGTGATAAGCCTCAGCCTCCTCTTCTGCAGCCTAAACAACCCCAGTTCCCCTAGCTGCTCCTTATAAGACTAGTGCTCCAGACCCCTGCCAGCTTCATTACCCCTCTCTGGACGCACTCTAGTGCCTCAATGTCTTGTAGTGAGGGACCTAAAATGGGATACAGTATTGGAGGTGAGATCTCACCAGTGCTGAGTACAGGGGAAGGATCACTTTGCTGGTACTGCTGGCCACGCTATTTCTGATACAAGCCAGGATGCCGTTGGCTGCCTTGGCAGCCTGTGCACACTGCTGGCTCATGCTCAGTCAGCTGTCAACCAGCACCCTCAGATCCCTCTCTGCAAAGCAGCTTTCCAGCCACTCCTCCCCAAGCCTGTAACGTTGCATGGGGTTGTGATGACCCAGGTGCAGGACCCAGCACTTGGCTTTGTTGAATCTCATACAGTTGGCTGCAGCCCATTGATCCAGCCTGTCCAGGTCCCTCTGTAGAGCCTTCCTACCTTTGAGCAGGCCAACACTCCTGCCCAGCTTAGCGTCATCAGCAAACTTACTGAAAGTGCACTCAATCCCCTTGTCCAGGTTGTTTATAAAGATGTTAAACAGAACTGGCCCCAAAACTGAGCCCTGAGGACCACCACTTGTGATCAGCCTCCAGCTGGATTTAACTCCATTCACCACCACTCTTTGGGCTCAGCCATCCAGCCAGTTTTTTACCCAGCAAAGAGTATGTCTGTCCAGGCCATGGGCAGACAGTTTCTCCAGCTGAGTGCCATGGGACAGATGGTGTAAAAGGCTTTACTAAAGCCCAGGTACACTACAATGACAGCCTTTCCATCACCCACTATGCAGGTCACCTTGTCATAAAGGGTGATCAAGTTTGTCAATCTGGATCTGCCTTTCATAAACCAATGTTGATTGAGCTTGATCTTCTGGTTGTCCTGGAAATGCCACATGGTGGCACCCAATATGATCTGCTCCATCATCTTCCTTGGCACTGAGTTCGGACTGGCAGGTCTGTAGATCCCCATATTCTCCCTCCAGTTCTTCTTGTGAATGCATGCAACATTTGCCAACCTCCAGTCAAGTGAAACTCCCCCAGTCAGCCAGGACTGCTGATAGATGATGGAAAGTGGCTTGGTGAGCACCTCCACCAGCTCCCTCAGTGCCCCTGGGTGGATCCCATCTGAAACCATAGACTTGTGTATGTCTGACTGGCAGAGCAAGTCACTAAACATTTCCTCTTGGATCATGGGAGCTTCATTCTGCTTCTTGCCCCCATCTTCTGCGTCAAGGGTCTGAGTACCTGGAGAACAGCTGATCTTATTATTAAAGACTGAGGCAAAGAAGACATTAAGTACCTCAGCCTTATTTTCATCTTTTGACACTATGTTTTTCCCTCCATCCAGTAAAGGATGGAAATTCTCCTTCGCCTTCCTTTTGTTATTAATATATTTATAGAAACATTTTTATTGTCTTTCACAGAATTAGCCCATTGAAGTCCTAGTTGGGCTTTGGCCCTTTTAATTTTCTCCCTGCATGACCTTGTCTTATCCTTGTAGTCCTCCTGAGTTGCCTGCCCCTTCATCCAAAGCCCATAGACTTTCCTCTTTTTTCTGAGATCCAGCCAAAGCTCTCTGTACGCCCAGGCTGGTATTCTGTGATTCTTCCCTGCTGGCTCATCTTTTGGCACATGGGGATGGCCTGCTCTTGTGCCTCCAGGATTTCCTTTGTGAAGAATGCCCAGTCTTCTTGGGTTTCTTTGCCCTTCAGGACTGTCTCTCAAGGGACTCTTGTCAACCACTCTTCTAAACAGTCCAAAGCCTGCCCTCTGGAAGTCCAAGGCCTGGCAGTCCCACTGAGTCTCCTTCTTACTTCTTCAGGAATCAAGAATTCTATCTTTTCATGATTGTTGTACCCCAGGCATCCTCCAACCGTCACATCACCCACAATGCTCCCTTTGCTCACAAACAGCAGGTCCAGCAGGTCACGTTCCCTAGTTGGCTCGCTCATCACCTATGTCAGGAAGTTGTCTTCCACACACTCCAGGAACCTCCAGGACTGTTTCCTTTCTGCTGTATTGTCTTTCTAACAGACATCTGGTAAGTTGAAGTCCTCCCTGAGAGCAAGGGCTTGCGATCGTGAGACTTCTCCCAGTTGTTTGTAGAATATTTTCTCTGTCTCTTCATCCTGGTTGGGTGGTCTGTAACAGACTGCCACCATATTTGCCTTGTTGGCCTTTCCCCAGATTTTTACCCATAAAGACTCAACCCTATCATCACCATCATTGAGCTCAAGACAATCAAAACACTCTCTAACATACAAGGCTACCCTATTGCCTCTCCTTTCTTGCCTATCCCATCTGAAGAGTTTATAGTGATCCATGGCAGTACTCCAGTTATGTGAATTGTCCCACTACATTTCTGGGATGGCAACTATATAATAGTTTTCCTGCTTCACAATGGCTTCTGATTCCTCCTGTTTGTTGCCTATGCTGTGTGTGTTGGTATAAATGCACTTCAGCTGGGCTATTGATCCCACCATTCTTTTGAGGGGAGAAGTCTTAATTCCTAAATGACTATTTGCTGTTGTTTCTAACCCATAACCTTTGCATCTTTGCTGCCACTGGTCCCAGGTAGGCAGCAGACTTCTCTGAGAAATTGGCCCCACCTGCATATTGAGCCTTCTGTTCCCTTCAGAAGGGAGTCCCCTATGACAGTGACCTGTCTTTTCTTCTTTATGGAAGATGTTTTGATGCAAGGCTTGGGTTGCCTTAACCTTGGGAATGTTTCTGAGCTATGAGAACCATCATCCTCATTAAGGTTCAGTTCCACTTGCAGAGCTTCGTATCTGTTATGTAAGGGAGAACCTGGGAGGTTGAGGTTGTGGTGGGAGACATGCCTGCTGCACTGGGCAGGAACTTGCTGCCATTTCACCTCGTCTCCTGAGTTTCTCTGTTCAGCTGGACAGAGAGAGGATAGGCACTCTGCCATTGCATGAGTCATGCCTGACTGGTGGGTCTGAGACAGGGAGGATGGGGTGTTGTATCAGTAGTCGATCTCCTTCTTGCACTCCCTGATAGTCTTCAACCTACTTACCTCCTCCTGGAGCTCCATCACCAAGAGGAGGAGCTCTTCTACCCAGGCACACCTCCCACAAGTGAACAAGTTCTGTCTGGGAGGCTGTGTCAGTTGTAACTGGTGCAGAGCATGGAGAGGCCTTGGTTTTCTGCCAGATGGACACCATATTTCCCTGCTACTCCTGACAGAGCTTCAACACCCTGTCTGCGCACCCGGCCTGTGTGAATGGCCACACCACACCCTAGCTGACGTGCCATGCCCTGTTCACCAGTGTTCCTGGTCGCCAGCACTCCCTAAGGCTCCCTTTTACAGGAGTGGAGGTGCAGCCATCAGTGCTAGCTCTGCCCTCACCTCATCAGCAGCTCTCCAATGAGCTGCTCTCCCCCAGCAGTGCTTTGGCTTTTCCCTGGCTCAGGAAAGCTCTGGAAGTGTCACTTTTTTACTGCAATTTCCCTCTCCACTGCAGTTGTGCTTGCTCCAGAGCTGTTTGCTTTGGCAAAAATAGGTAATAAATAGGTAGTAATGGATAGCATGGAGATAATTAATTTCTTTGATTGTACTTGGTCCAGACTCACAGTGACATACAATTTATCCACCACAAAGTACACACAAGTGTGTTAACTAGAGTGGATACTGCTTGATCATTCTCAAGGCTTTAGCTGACCACTTGGACACTGGCCAGTGACATTAAGGGAAGATGGTATTCACCAGTTTAAGTGGTAGGAGGGGCCTGCCTAACTTGCATTGGAGCAAGAATATTTGCATGAAGATTCTTTAAACATAATTTATTTTTCAGGCTTATTGTGTATAAATGTAGAACTTGTATCTGACATATGAGGGAAACAAGCAATATGCTGCACACTTGTGTCTCCAACCCAGCTTGTGGCATAGGTGAATGCCACAAGACCGCATTTTGAGACCGCATCTGAAATATTGTGTCCAGTTCTGGGCCCCTCAGTTCAAGAAGAACAGGGGACTACTGGAGAGAGTCCAGCGTAGGGCTACAAAGATGATCAAGGGAGTGGAGCATCTCCCTTCTGAGGAGCGGCTGAGGGAGCTGGGTCTCTTTAGTTTGCGGAAGAGGAGACTGAGGGGAGACCTCATTCATGTTTATAAATATATAAAGGGTGAGTGTCATGAGGATGGAGCCAGGCTCTTCTCGGTGACAAACAATGATAGGACAAGGGGTAATGGACACAAACTGGAACACAGGAGGTTCCACTTAAATTTGAGAAGAAACTTCTTCTCAGTGAGGGTGACAGAGCACTGGAACAGGCTGCCCAGAGAGGTTGTGGAGTCTCCTTCTCTGGAGACATTCAAAACCCGCCTGGACGCCTTCCTGTGCAACCTCATCTAGGTGTTCCTGCTCCGGCAGGGGGATTGGACTAGATGATCTTTTGAGGTCCCTTCCAATCCCTAACGTTCTGTGATTCTGTGTAATGCACATAATGCCTTGAGAGAAAAAGTAATGCTGTTTACTGTTGTTCCCATGCATTTGCTGTAGTCTGTACTATTGCTTTTTACAGTTATAAAAAAGTTAATGTTTTATTAAAGTAACCAAAAGTATTGTGAAAATCATTACAGGTCCCTTTTCCTCTCCCATTGTACTACTGCAGGCTGAGGGCCGTCTCTGCAGGAACCCAAGGGAGTGTATCCAGTGGGACTAAATGTCCATCTGTCAGAAAGAAAGAGCATAGGATTTAGGAAGAGACACTCTCCTCCTGAGCTGCATGACAGAAACCTTCATACAGAAGATTCTGTAGTCATATTCCTGTTTTGTATGATAAGGTATGAATTTCAGATACGGTTAAGTTTCTGAAGAATTTTGGCCTCTCATTTGAGTGTTATTTCAGGCCTAAGGAACCTGAAAGCGTGGTTAACCACAGGAGATCTCAGAGTAGAAGAGGGAAAAAGTTTTACAGAGTAGGCAAACATGTTCTACAGGTGTTTCGGTTTGCTAAATCATACAGAAAAGGAGAAGAGATTATATGGTGTGCATCATCAAGGACCAGGGGCTGCATAATTTCTGAAATAAAATGGAATGTGGATAAGTAGAAAGACCAGGGCACAAAGGCCCAGGAAGTTGTTGGATATTGGAAAGACTGAAGTTAGACCCTGAACCATTTGGTTGTACTGTGTTAAAGTGAAAACTGAAGATTATTTGACCAAGCAATCAAAAAAGCATGTTTAGGTGTAACAATTTGCTTAAGAATGTTTGAGATGGCTTGACTGAAACACAGTTTAAAAAAACGAAATAAACAACAACAAAAACCAAGCCTCAAGATGATTTAAAAATTCAAATGTAACTGAATTGCACCAAGAAGTATATTTACTACTGTTTTTTGGTGTGAGGGTTTTTTAACTTATCATTATAAAGATTATGCCATTTTATCAATGAATGTGTGGGAATTTTTTTTGATAGCATAGAACACATTTTGCCCAAGGCTTGCATTGCCATGCTTTCCAAAGGACATATTTGTTGCAGTGTTTTGTAGGAGCCTGTCAATGCAGCAGCGTGTAATAAAACACAGGGAATGGAAGATGGTATTTCTGCTTCAGACAACTGACGTCTTTCACCAGCTCATTTTATGTGTGAGCAGTTGGCACTGCCTGGTTCGTTTATATCGCAGTTTTTGTTTTATTTACTGATACTGAAATGTGAAAAAAAATGTAAGATGTCAATAAAAATGATTGAAACCATTAGTTAGGGCTGAAACAGAATAGATATCTCTTGCTAGTTATTTTTCTGGATGTTTTTGACTGAATTTAAAAAGGTTCTTGCCAAGGATCTAACAAGATGCTGTGGCTCAGTATTCGTATTCATATGAAGCAGAAATACGCCCTTATTGGCAAAAGAAGAATCATTCTTCCCACCCGCTACATCTCGCACATCTGCACTGACCAGGTATCTTGAAAGTGCCTTGAAAACTGTCAGAAGTCTCTTCATTTCTGTTCATATTGACTGATATCACAGATCAGCAACCCCTGCTGTGGCTTCTGGGGCTGCAGGTCACACAGCTGGCTGTTTCTGCTACTTTTCATTTGCTCCACTGGGCGTGGCCAGGCTTCTTTGTCCCCAGAGCCATATGCCAAAACCTTCTCTCAGCTGAGAGCCAGAGCTGAATAGGCTTAGTCAAGTAATATTTTTTTATTTAATTTTGAACCCTTGAACACTTTCTAGCAGGGTACAAAACCTTTTAGAAATTTCTTATGTTTATATTACAGTATATATAAATATCCTTTATGTTGCTGTTTTTATAGGTGCTATGGGTTGGAAGCCTGTATGATCTACTGGGGTGACATTAATTAGACTTACTGAGTTTTATTCTGTGGGAAAATTACCATGAGCTGGGCTGCCGGAAAGGGGAAACCGTAACAGACTGAGAGGGGAAGGAGGCTCACTTTTGTCCTGAGGCAGAAGGAGACAGATTACTTGCAGAGACTTCTGTAGGAGGCTTTCTTATTTTCTTCTGTTTCTAAGCAGTCATATTAAATAATTGACAAAGCCAAATGTCAGAATGGTGATCCATGGCTTACTGGACATACAGTCAAATTTCAGCACAACTTTACAGAGCAATCCACAAAGAAGACAAATACGTCCAGATTATTGAACTCTGTGTTTCTTGTATACAGTCCATGTTGAGCCTCATGTTACCATTATATTTAAATAGACTGAGCAAAGTTACTTCAGTTTATTCCAGCACTTCTGACTGAAATTTTTCTTTCAGTTTTGAGTGGGATTTTCTGAATTGTGTGACTTAGAGAAAGTGTGGAAGGACTAACGGAAGCTTCTTCTACATGATGAATGAGCCATTTTTATCTCTTTCTATGTCGTCGTGCTTTGATAGGGTGGTCAGTGGCAAAACCCTGTGTCTGTCATGTTGCTTCATATCCCAGTAGATTGGTATCTTCCAGAAGCTCTGATTACTCTCCACCTTAGCAATGCAGAGAGGTGCTCTTAAAAAATACTATTAAGAATCCCGGTCAGAAGCAGTGCAGTTGCTCACAAGCTGTGGTTTCTGGAGCACTTCCAGACAAGGCAGATTGAAGCCAGCTCCAGGAAAGTGCTGAGCTGTGCTCGGCTGAAGGAGATGGCAGCTGGGGTTTCAATGTCCCTGTTCAGCAGCCTGGGAGCAGAGCTGCCTGTGTGCCATCCACTGTTTCTCCCCAGCCCCTCTCTTTGGGCTGCCGAGCAGAAACTGAAGTCTCTCTGAGTTTGGGCTGATGTATGTGACTCAGCAATCAGTGTCCTCTAATACCAGTACAGGAGAAGCAGCAGATGATGCATCCCACGTGTTAACCGTTCTTAAGAGCTGGAGAAGCTGGTGGAGGTGTGGTAGCAGTGGAGGTGGAAATTTGGAACAGAGAATAGCAGAAAGCCTAAATGAGCAACATGTTCATTGTGGCAATTACTGAACAGAAATAAGACATCTTCTGGGGAAAGATGAATGTTAATCTGTGTTTTGTTCTGTCTGTGCAGTGCACAGCACAGTGGCTGGCAATCACTTGTAGGTGCTATAATCACCCAAACAATACCAGGGGAATTCAGACATTTGAAAAGCAACAGCAAAAAAGCACCTAAAGCACAGTGAACAGAGAAGCATATATTCTTTACCTTGCATGAGCTTTCTGGGATGCATTAAGGGACTGAGATATGAAGAGCAGACAGTAATTCAAACACTTTAGATCAAAGATAGAGAGTTTCTATTTGTAAGTGAACAGCACAGACCTTTTTGGATGTTGTACATTATAAATAGTTGTTTATTGGAAGCTCTTGACTTTTGACTCCTAATGCTCTTACCATTCATTCCTTTGTCTTTGCCTTAGCAGAGCACTTCAGTTAGTACGGAAAAGGACTAATGTCATTTGTTGTGCTGTTTTGTTATTCTAAACAGTAAAACCAAACACCCATCTGTGTCTGGTGGGTGAGGGATAATGCCTGTAAAACCATCCTATTAGCTCCTCTCTGAGAAGTGACACGGGACCTTACTGGGCTATAGATAGGGAACTTTCTGCAGATACTGTTACAAACTGTGGATTTCTTTTATGTAGTGTTAGTATTTCTAGACACTTTGTTTCAAAGACCTATCTATCCACTGATGTTACACGTTGGCTGCTCTTCTTCCCCTTTTATTACCAGTACGTGTAGAAAATAGTCATTTAATTGTAGTACATTTAAGAAAATGTTGAAACAGTAAGGAAATGCCACATGGACCATTAAAAATAATTATCATTAGATTAGGAAGATCAATTAGACCAACATTAGTGTTTTATCTTCAGTTACTAATCCAGTCAGGCATTGAGAAGTTGTGAAGGAAATTCAAAACAGTCTCTCCAAGTTTTGCCAAGATTACTCAGTGGAGTCACTTGTTGCCAGATGCTGATTCTGAATCAGCAGCCACCACTATGGGGGATTAGTTTCCTGAAATTACTCAAAGTCAGTTATCAGTCCAGTTTTTCTAGGGGTTTATTAATACTCTGTGGACTATCCTGCAAGTTTGACTGACAAGGAAGCATGTAGAAATTTTATTTATGAGAAAAGTGCTTCTCACCTATCCTGTTAGCTCTGAGAATGCATACAGCGTCTTCTATTTGGCAGTTTAATGTAGCTGTGAAGAAAAGGATTGTAGCATAGATTGTATGATTGGAGTGAAAGGTTTGGTCTAAATTTCCCAAGCAGTAGCTTCTGGAAGCGATATGCAGCTTGTGGCCAGGAACGGGACCGTGTTCCCAGCCGTGGCTGCACAGGAGGCTCTGCAGTGAGCTCAGAAAGACCTTGGCCAGACATGAGTGTTCAGAGCTGGTGCTCAGAGTGCTGGTTTCCAAACCATAGCAGAACTGCTACAGAAGTTCTGTTACTTTATTTTATTCTTTTTTCCTTAGAACTGGGGAATACTTGGTGAGTGTTTGGGTGTTATTTTGAATTTATTATGCTCTTAGTTTTTTTGCAGTCTTGGAATTAGTAATAAGCGAGGTGCTTCTTCTATTTCATGGGTAATATATTCAACCCAAGAGTCCAGGGAATCTACAGACTATTCCTTTTCTCCAAGTCATTCTCTTTGCTGGCAGCATGAGCTGAAAGGTCTATATGAATTAAAGATCCATGTCTGAGTATGAGGTCAGGCCATTAAAGTTATCTGACTGCTGATCAGACCCCCTTGAGTAGTTTCTTAATAAAGAAGTGAAAATCCAGCACTATACTTACTAAATATATGTAATTGCTTCAATGCTAGGTGGTGCTGGGAGAAATGTAGCATTCTGTCTGGAGTCTGGTTAGTTGATTATTGTATGACGTAGTTGGTAGCAAGCTTTCTTGGGAAGCACAAGACAATAATGTCCTGCACAACTATTTTGCTAAGCAGTTGAAATACAGTGCCAGCATGATTTGCGACAGATATCTATTGGATAACCTATTGCTGCCAAGTTGCATGATAAAAAGAACAACTTTTTCCATCATAAAAACTTCTCTGCACTGTTCATCAGCAAGCTGAGTCTGAGGTGAGATTTAAAGTGAGACATATACGTATGTCTATAAATCTAGGCGTTTGCTCAAAATTCAGCATACTTTCAGAAAAGTCATGTTGTGGTGTCAGATTTATTTAAAAGTTATCATAAATCCAGAAAAACTTAACCAAACAACGCCAGTTGTTAGATACCTACCCTCTTAGATAATCTTAATTTCTAACTGCCACATGATAACCTACCTGCAGGAAACAAGCACTTCTTCACCAATCTCAGAATGGCTAAATGCTCACTTTTTAGCAAAAATGAGAATCTGGCAGGCACCAAGTGCAAACTAGACTCTTTGTGGAGAGTTACCCACCAGGCTTCTGATATGCTGGTTCTTCCTCTTCAGAGTTAGTGTAGTCATCTGATGTGGTTAGTCTGATCTTTCCTCAGTTTGAATTCTCCCTTGTCTGAACTCTGCCTGAAAAGTAGATTGGCACGTGTTCTCTTAATTTTCAAATTAGTCATGCCAGCTATGCATGAGAGCTGGAGCAAAAGCATTCCATATTCCTTGTTAAGTGTTTTATTTTCCAGACTAAAAGCTGAGCACTTGCAGCTCACATGTCATTGTATGCTTGTCATTCCTAATTACTTTCTAGCATGTTCCTGGGTGTTTTGTAGACAGCAAAATATATTTAGCTATATTTTTAACTACGCAGCTGAAATGCCTCTATAACTAGGCTAACAAAAAAAAGAAAATTCTGTGAGGTGGAAAACTATTGGGAGCAATGAACATGTGGATGTATTAACTTGTTTCTTTCCAAAAGAGTAGTTCACTGCTTCTCATATTATCAGTAAGCATTTTGTCCTCAAAGAATGAGACTGCTACATTTCGTAACTGGAAATTAGTCATCAAGCATATTTTGTTATTTTCAGAGCATTGAAGTATGTGATTGTTCCCTGCAGGTATTCTGTATACTGCAGCATGTTTTTCCAAAGGAAAATGTGGCCTTTGCATACCAGATTTTATACTCACAAATTCATAAATGCAGATGTACACAGAAGCAGATTTACAGTTCTGACCCTTGAGATGTGCTACCAGTAAGCTACAATAACTCTCCTGAGGCTGGTGGTAAATAGAAACTGCATCAGTGAAAGAATGAGAGTTTCCCAGCTGGTATTCCTTTTGCTTCTTGGGATTTTATTCTCTCTTGACTGTCAATTGGCCACTTGACTACCCTGACAATGTGCTGGAGTATCAGAAGCCTATTATCTCCCAAGAGAGCTACAGTTCCTGAATCTAAAGGTAAATCTTCAGAATCACCGCAATTAAGAGTGACACAGCTTTGTAGAGTACGTGTCAATACACAGACTGCTTAGGATAGGTGCAGGCATGAAATACATCTGGAGGTGGTGGCTGGAAATTGACGTCAAATATATTCTATGTGAGATTGATTCACTTGGGAGGCCCTTGTTTCTCTGCTGCAGGGGCTGCAGTTACACCGTGGTGTGCTCTCAGTCACCTGCAAGTGACCTGAAGGCTTGCACATCCAGACACAAGGAATCTGCAATCGAAGACAAATCTCAGTCAAGCAGGGGTGGGCAGGATGTAGCCTTAGAAAACGTGACCTAAGGGTGACCGAATCTGTCAGTGCAATGGTGTTTGTTAAAGTTACTGAAGAGTACCCATATTATGTAATATTAAGTGTCTGCACTAGATACCTGAACTATTTGCTTTTTGTAAATTCTCTACTGGCTATGATAAACCTAAGACCTTAATTCAGCCACCTTAGTTTAGTGTCTGACTTTCAATAGTATGTGCAGAATTTCCCTGGTATGCACCATCTGCTGTGATAAACGGGGGCAATGACTCTTGCCTCAGGTGAAAATAATTTATTACTAATACAGTGCCATAGCCATAGTTTGCAATTCAGTCAACTATGCTAAGCAAATATGAAGATACCTGCCCTAGGGAACTGGCAGGCAGTGTTCAGGAATGGCAGAATAGTTTACAGTGGCAAACAAAACAAATACTGTCACATGTGGCTGCGCTGTGCGCTGATTTCTTGTGCTTTTAATATGTTTTTTCTTGGCCATACCCCTGCTGAAATCTGACACTCACCAGTATTAGTTGCCTCTTTGTGCCATGCTAAGATGGCTGTAGGAAAATATTTTTCTGAAATCTGAGGTTTTAAGGGAATTTGGAATATAACCTGATGAGATATGACAGTGAAGAAATCCTTGAATATTTAATTTAGAGTGAGGATAGTTAGTATCTTCTGTGCAATGAAGTATATAAGTTTTTCATTATAAGCTTGCCTCTGACTGGATGAAATAGAGTAGTAATTTTTTTTTTTATAAACAAAGTTTTATAAACTAAGCCAGTTAATAATTTTGGGTTTAATTAGATTAATAGTTTCATCTCTTAGAAGTAGCTGGAACTATATAACTCACAAATATTGGACTGGTTAAACACATTTTAAGTAAAATATTTTTTTCAGTCTGAAGCATGATTTTAATGAGTTTAAAACAGTCAAATGAAAGTAATTTCAAATAAATTGAAATAATAAGTACAAATATTTTCAAGTGTATTCAAATAGGGGAAAATATTCTTAGTTTTGTATTGCATAAAATGATATGAATTGACTAGAAATAAATTTCAGACTTCCTATAGATTTATGTATCATTATGAATGCAGCCGAGTGAGTTTTTCCCATCACACCAAAAGGATTTGTTATTGAACTGGTTTTTGGTGTTAGGTTGTCAGTTGTCAGTTTTCTTTTATAGCGAAGCCGGTGTTTTTTGGCGATATTAAAATGTTCATGAGGATATTATAATGCCTCGAAACAGAATTTTAATAAACTATTATTTATTGATGCCAAGTATTGATTGTGCAAGATAATAATCTCAGAGGCAGATGACAATAGACATAGCATTGCTGCTGCTAAGACTGAGCAAACACAGCTCCCTGTCCTTGGAGGATGGGTATCCCTATCCTTTGCAGCATGGATAGGAAAGCTGTCACCCCCTGTGTGGACAGAACAGTAGAACCCTGGAGCACCTCCAGGTGAGCCTCCATAGGGTCTGTGAAGGCTCTGCAGCATGACAGGGTCATTTTGTGTTTCTTAATTATTAAAAATACCTTCACTGCAGTCAGTGCTCATGATAGCTCAGCAGCCTTGGCAAGCAACTGACCTTGGTGCTGGCGTGGTAACTGGCTTGGTGCTTGCCTCCCTCCCAGTCCCCAAAACATCTCACAGATCTTCTGAAAGGCAAGTGCTGCTCTCTAACCTTCCTCTGCTGGTCATATTTTCTGATCTTCATATCTTCACTGCCATCTTCTGCACTCTCTTTGGTTTGGTGACAGCCTTGGAAGGGAGAAACAGCCCAAAGCATGGAGCAACTGATCACCTCTCTCGTGTGTACTGCTCCCATTAATGCACTAAAGCATTTCTGGTGCCTGTGAGACAATGCATTTTGTCACTGTGTTCATGGTCAGTTTGTGTTTTAGCCCAAACATCTCTTCCTTATTTTTCTTTTTTTTTTCTTAGTCTTGTAATAAAGCAATGAGAAAACCATCTTGAACCATGGGAAACCCCTAGATGTAATCACTTCTTTTGTTTGTTTTTTTTTTGTGTGTATGTTTTTTGTTTAAACAGTGCCTACAGTAATTGTGTGTTAGAAGAAGCTTCAGACTGAAAAATGCTGTAGCAAAATATGCCAAATCCATCTTTATTTCCAGGTTGGAGGTGGGCATGACAGGTTTTGCTGTGGATCTGGATGTGTCCCATGGCTGCATTAGTGTGGCATTGGTGCCCTGCTGCTGGCATTGTGTCGAAGCAAACATTTAAAGTCCTGTTTGGTTTGTGTTCAGTAAAGATCCCAGCACTGCTTTTTTGTGAGTTAGGGTGATAACTGTGCTTCCAACAGTACAGTTTCCCCATTGACCCTAACTGCTACTTATAAAACTTAGCAAATACATCTCCTAAGCAGGCAGGGTGGTTTTCTTCAGCTCAAGGGTGAGCCCTTTTAAGAGCTTTTGCTCTCCCTGAGGTTTATTGCAAAATTAAAATGTTCTCTTAGTCTCTGGCATCAACTCAGGTTTGTAAACTCTGTTAACCAAAGAAATACTGAGTTCATATTCCAAAATACTTGGAATCTGGTTGTTGACTTTTGGGTACACAGGGGCGTTGCTCTCACTCAGCACAGTTTTGCCTTTAAACTTCCGGCTGATCCCTGTACACATTTTCTTGTTTATTCCCTTTTCTGTCAGAGGGCTCATTCTTGGAAAATTGACTGTGAGCACAGTTTCCAAAGTGTGCTGAGGGTGATCGTTGCCTTTTGCTGTGAAACTGCTTGGTGGGACAGATAGGGGACATTTTGCACATTACTGATTTTTTGTTTTTTTAGCACTGTGGATGGGAATATTTGAACTACCTGAGATGATGACTGGATGGAGATACCTAGAGCAGGAGATGAGCAGGTAGGATGTGGACATGAGGTTCAGCTGGAAGTTTCTGCTTGTATGGCAAATGGGCAGGAGTTGTGGATGGGAGAGCCTGTGGCAGACAAGACTTGCCAGTGGTGGTCTCCTGACCGTCACCTTTGCTTTTTGAACACTCACTCTGGCCCATCACCTCCTCCTGGACAACTTAATTCCTTTAAAGTTGACCTTGGCTGTGCATGTGACAAAAGTTGAGCTCCCACTGAGCTGCTTTGTCTTGGCTGGGCTCCCAATACAAGTGCTGAACTATTTTATCTTTTAATGGTTATTTTCTGGCTTTTGAGGGGGATGGAAAGGACAGAAGGTAGTGCCAAATTGTAAGGACTGCTTTACAGAGACTTTGAAGATGGGACTGTGCAGTATTGAGGAATAATGTTTGTACAGCATTAAACAGTTTGCAATTGTTTGCACCATGACAGATCAGACATGATTACTCCACACCATGGGCTACTTAGATGACTACTGTATACTCAAGTGAACTTTTTAACCTGCTAAATGAATCATATGGAGAAAGTTAATGCCATTTATATTTAATTAAAAATTTGCAAACCAGGCAGGAGGGAAGCACGTACACAAAAGCAATGTCAACCTGTATGTTCAAGCTAATCAAGGGAAGCCTGGTGTCATTGAGGGATGATGAGCATGAGCTGCTACAGCCAATTGACTGTAATAAAGGGGTTGATTTTTTAAAAGGACAGTCTCCACTTGAATTTTGTGAGGTTCAGTAATGTTAAAAAAAATGCCTGATTTGGGGTATAGCCTCCCTTTTCTGATTGGTCCTCCTTATTTCTTGATAAAGTCATCTTCAGAGGATTAGGGTAAGAGGACTGAAAAGAGCTGAATGCATATGGCAAGGTTCATTCTGTCTGTTTTACTCCCTGTACACCTTCGTGTCTATTTAGCACCATACTAGAGATTTGATCTTACACATGGTGCTATAAAATGCTTGAAAGCATTTTATTTTTAAAGGTGTGAAGTATGCCTTTCTGTTGCTTTTACTTAAAAGTTTATAGCCTTCCTCGTTGCCCACAGAACTTTGCAAATGTGAATCCTAAAGGCTGAAGCCCCAAGAGAAAGAAGAAAGCTCATTTTATAGTACAGTTTTAAGCCAACCTTGTGAATGTTGAATGGCTGTGCTAAGCTTGGCAAGGCAAGTATCTTCTTAATACAGTCCCTTTCACTCTCTGTGGTGTATGAATGCCTCAGCTACACAAAACAAAGAGAATAGAAGCAACATCTTCTTCTATATCCTCTTTTTCAACCTGTGAGCAAACTGTTTTACAGATAGACATGTTCTATATTGTGCTCTCTTTGTGGATGCTACTTGGGTCCTGATCCTGCAGTGAGATTTCTGAACATAAGCCACTGTTGAAGTCACTGGTGCAGGGTGAGAGGGCATGCATGTTTCTGAAAAGGGCTCCTTTCATGTCTGGACATTGCTGAGGAACAGCAACAAGTCATGTTTTATGATTTAGTTGGATAGCCAGTTTCAAGTGCAGGGAAGGGACAGGAAGTTCTTAGTAGTAAAACTACTGTGTAGAACTGAGTCATACTTGCTTGTATATTTAAAAAATGAGTTTTCTTGTTAAAATAAGCGGCAGTTGTGTTTGATTGCAGGAATTCTCTCAGACAAATTGTTATTTCAGGAGAGAGAATGTGCTCTTGATTAATAGGACATTATCCAAACCTTACCAAGTGAATTTCAGAGCATTTCAGAGTTAAGCTGTTCTTCAAAGTGAAGAAATCACCTTGCTCTCTATTCTTCCTACTCCTTTCTTTAAGCAACAGTTAAACCATCCAACTCTCAATGCTGCTTATCATTGGGAGAGATATGAG
The DNA here is from genome assembly GCF_000695765.1 of Mesitornis unicolor. Taxonomy (NCBI): domain Eukaryota; kingdom Metazoa; phylum Chordata; class Aves; order Mesitornithiformes; family Mesitornithidae; genus Mesitornis; species Mesitornis unicolor. The sequence goes on from NW_010183928.1 coordinate 22,453, forward strand.
CACTGAGCTGGAAAACAGATTTGCCCTTTGCAATTCATAGGCACCTTCAGAGTAGTGATAAATGGCCTCTGTTAAAAAGAAAGAAAATTATGTTTAATTGATTGCAGTGGAGGTTTTTTTGCCTTTTTAATTGTACTACCTAAGATGTTTTCCTCCTTAAAGAGACTGCTACCTTCATTTGCATGTTTTTTCCATATCTCAGTGGAAATGCTAGCAGCCACTCCAGAGCCTTCTCCTCTCAGAGGGAATGGTGCCTTTTATCTCCTTGTCACCAATGGTTCATATTATTGCACCCCAAACCGCATCCTTCATGTCCCAGTTACCCCAAATAGAGGTTTTATTTCTGACTGTGCAGTCACCATCAGTAGCTAATAGGCTCCTTTTGTGGGTTTGAGTTAAATGCAGTAATATTTCTGTGTTTGTGTAACTTGCATGCTTTGTAGTCATCAAACTATCACCAGACAACCTTTTGGAAAGTACAGCTGACTTAATAAATGTGTTTCTGATGTTTGTATCTACTGGAAGAGGCATTTGAAGAAGTGCGCATAAGAAGTTACTGAGAAAGAGAAAAATGACTCATTAGAAGTAGTTCTCGTCTTTTAGTTCCTGCATTTAGCTGTTTCCATTGTGAACTGTGGAGTGATCAATGCTCATCTGAATAGGATTGAGGATGTGAGATAGCTCTAAGAAGGTGGAATATTTTGCAGTTTATAACCTCCTCTCTTCCATTTTGCATTTAAACATGCTAAAGGCTAACAAAGTTTAGTCTGACAAAGTTTAGTAACTCTGAAGGATGTTTGTCTAGTTTACAGGAACTCTTTCTTTATGATACCCTGCCTGTACTCAAGGGGGGCGGGGGGAGGGGGGGGGGGGGGGGGGGGGGAGAGAGAAGAAGAAAAATGATCAAAGTGTTTTGTCTCATCTCTGAAATAGCTAACCTGGATGTGTGTTTCCCACAACTGATGATGAACTCCCTCAGAATATTGGAGTTGCTCTCCATTAAGAAATGTGTGTCCTGCACTTAATGAAGCAGCACTTAGCTTTGCTAGCATCACTCTAGAGTAGTACAGAGGTTCTTTTAGTGCAGGAGTGGATTCCCAGAACTCTTGCTTTGTAAATAAGATCTGTTCACCGCAAGTCCTGATTGATAATGACAGTTAATGTAATACCTGCTGGCTAGGCCTGGCCTTTACTAAAAGAGTTCTTTGAAACTTATTTATTGATTGCTGCAATCACTTTAGTTAAAAAAAGAAAACAACCAACACATTAATTGACCTCCATTTTCTGATAATTTTTTTTTTCATTAGGTGATAGAGTGAGTGAGATTAAAGTCTCAAAACCCTTCTCTGGCTTTTTGTTTGTAAAGTGATTGGTGGTTTTGATTTTACATGTGATTATAGTCTCAGGAATTACCATTATGTAGATATTAAATAAATGTAATTTTTTTTTGCCCAGGCTGACCAAAGACTGTCCAGAAATGGACACACAGAATTTGCCTCTCTGTTCTTTACAAACTAATTATTGCTTAATTACCCATGCAGAAAATGGGTTTTAGTCACAAGGCTGACATGAGATGGCATTCCCCTCTGTTCTCAGAGTCAATAGTACTTTATATGTGCCCAGTGCTGTACAAATGTCAGGTAATGAACCCTTGTCTCATGGTACAAACCTTAGCCAGCTCTGCTGCTGTGTACAAAAGGGATGGGAGTTGTGCTTTGATCTTTCCTACCTTCACAAGTACCTTAGAAGTCAGAGGTTTGATTTGATTGCCATTATCAGAGAATGGATAATGTTAGACATAAATCATCCAGCGGTGACATTCACCGCATGTTTCTCTGCTCCCTGCCTCCCTTTGCATACATTTCAATAGTTGGATTCTTAATGCTGACTTACTTAATGGTTGGAAAGTAAGCAGCTTCTGAAGGGATACCTCTTTTTGTTTTCCCTTTGTGTATTTTTACTTCAAAAATGATGTAGTTATGCATGTATACAACTTGCACTAGGCACTGTGCGCATGCTCAGTGGAAGGTAAGATTTGTTACAAATAACCTGAAGAATGGTAGTCCTGAAAAGAATGAGTGAAAAAATAATTACTTGTTGATTGCTGGTAAAGGTTTAATTAATAATTTGTATTCTGTATTGCTAGCTGTTGTTGCTTTGTGCTTCTGATTGCATTTTAGTCTGATTTTTAGTATGTATGGCACAGTTTTATCTAGCATGGCACTAACAAGGGAGACAAATACACTATAGAGAAATAGAAAAAAGAGCTGTACAATGTAGCAGGAGACTTTAACTGAGGTAACTTAAGTAACTGTTTTTAGTGAACTAGACTGTGTTTTTAATACGTCCCCTTACCAGGGGTTTGTTAGCGCTGCCTGGAGGTCTGGTTTGTGCCCTTAACTCACTCTGTGCATCCCAGCTTTAGTTTGGTGGGACAATTGTATTCTGAATCTTTTGTCCCTAGTTTATCAGCTAGTTGGAGTAATGTCAGTCCTAGATCTCAAATGGATACAGGATTAGGGTGGTTCATAATTGATAGTTCAGCATGTGCTTTACAATTGGCTAATCCAACCAGTGGAGAGGTGCTGCAGTTGCAAATGTTCTATGGGACAAGGAGTGTGATAAAATAATTCAACACATAGCAGGTCCATTAAAAATTAAACAGTTTATAGAAGCCTTGTTGTGACATATGCAGTCAAAAAACAAGCAGAACAAATAACACAGCGCACTTTTATTTTACTGTTGGTCTGTACATATAATGACCATTATTAAGCATTTCTTTCCCAGCTGTTATTGCAGACTAGCATATTTGCCTGTAATATATTTGGTGAGAAATGTGATTTATAAAAAAATTCCCCCATTTATGAAAAAGTGCTTCAAATATAATAGAAAACTATAAACATTTTGTAGCTCTTTTAAACACCCTATAGTAAGGTAAACAGAGTTTTGAACTTGGGAATTTTATAGACTGTTAAAAGGGCCTGTAATTTTTTTAATTGTTAAATTTTTACTTGTGCATATACTGTGGTTTGCCGTTTCCATCATGCCCTCTTATGGACCTCCACAGTTTTGGTCCTTGTTAATAGTTTCTGTTTTTTAAAGAGATTGCACCTCTGCTGGAAATGGCTTCACAGATAGTGTGATTACAGTATTAAAAACTGATAGAGAAACTTGAATTTTTCTTAAGATGTTAAAAGTTATTTTTGTCTGTTCTGTACTGCAGTTCCTCATCACTTTGCTAGGATCCCCTCTTGACAGCAACGTGGGGTTGTGCTGATGTTAAGCAGGGCCAGGCAGTACTGCCCAGTAATGCATCCTGCCTTGCCAGGAATATTTTCACTGAATGCTGCTGCTGAACACTAGCCCTTAATTTCCAGCCTTTTGTCCTTTCAGCATGGGAGCCTCCTTGCATTTTAATTTCAATTTCTTTTACTAAGCAAATGTTCTGTTTAATGTTGTGGCTTCTAAGGGTGCCTGGCTCAATCCTTAAAGAAAGCATGTAACAGCGAGAAAGCCTGGAGAGATGAGGAAAACTCCTGCTGCTGCTGATATGCTTGCAATGGGGGCTTTCCTGCAGTGTCTCTGAGGTGGGTTTCAGTATGATTTAGGTCCAGTGCACACCATTTAATACTGAGGATTTTTTTTTCTCTAAATCTTTTCTAAATCATCACCTGTGATTTAAATGTATAAGGAAGAGTCCTGGAGTAGAGATATGTGGGTGTTGTAGTGTCAGTTTGTACTGTTGATATCACCTGATCAACACTGTCAGAGACTGCACTGAAGAAATGGGCATTTACATTTAGAAACCAAATAATTGGAATACACTTGCCTAATGGTCTTATTCTGTGTGTGGTCCTCCCTGTTATTTAAGTATCTTTTATTGTTTTTCAAAAGTTTACTGTAAGAACTTTCTCCACATGAATCCTGGATTCAGCTGTCCCTGCTATTTTTTTTTCTAGATTGAAAAAAATCCGATTGAATACCACAGCCCTTCATTTTACTAATTTTGAAATTAAGCAGATTAAATAGGAAGACCTAGACACTTCCAGTGACATCTTGACAGCCAGTAGTTGAACTTCAGTGTTCTTGGTTACCTGGTACCTATAAGAAGGTATCAAAAGAAAAACAGTTTTTTGTGTATGCTGTAGATGTCTATGTTGGATTTATTTAGCACAGTGTTCAGTGAATCCACTGATCATCTGCAAGAAATAAGATTTTTTTTTTCCCGCCCTTCCATTGATGTACAATTTGGCTTCTAAAATGTCTTGCTCTTGCCTAAACCTGGCAGTGAGCCACAGCTGAACAGTGCTGCAGATGCATCTGGGTGGCTGCTTGATGTGTCTTGCTCGTGTACTTATACTAGGGTGAGACTAATGGGAGAGCTGTTAGAGAAGTGGGATTCTGCTTCTGTCATAGAATGTTGCAATTGTCTGGGCTTTTTCACCCAATACCTATCTCACCTAATTTTCACCCTGTTTTTACAATCCTCTAGGATGCTGTTCTTTGATCCCATCTACACTCTGCTGCTTGTTCAAATTAAGAATTCCAAGTTTATAAAATCCTGCCTAGATTCCTTTTACACAATCTCCAATATCCTACACTCCAAACATATTATTCTGTAATGCTGAGGCATAGCTCAGTGTGCTTTCAAAAAGTATTTCCATTTACATAGGACTTGTAAAGAATGTGTTTATGATTCAAGAAGTTCCTTTTCTTTAGTAACCTAGAAACTTTAATGATTAACTGGAGGTTTGTGAGGTGTTATAGAACAATTTCATAATCACACAAATCTGCTGGTTTTAATGACTTTCCAATAGAGACATCACCCAAGGTTTTTATTTTTATTTTCTTTTGCTGATTATGTTGTATAATTGGTTTCTGGTAGTGTCAAGCCACTAGGAAATCTCCCTCAGTAGCATGATTAATCTCCAGATATCACAATTCAATCTTAGCAAGGTCTACTTTCACAGAACCTCATACTTAAAAATAAGATTTTTTTGAACTGTGTGCGTGCTTTGGTGCTGCGCTGTAGTTTTGGCACTCAATGTTCAAATCACAATATCTACTGCTTGTATCTGTTCAGCTTTTGATTACCAGCACTGTGTCACTGAAAAGTACTTATATCTGGAGTTATAGATCATAATTGGATTCAAAAGTTTATAAATACATAGCATCTTGCTCAGAATATTTGTGCCAGTGCAGCTTTTATTAAGAACAAAATAGCATCCAAACTAGAAAACTCAAACTTGGCTTCAATGGTCCGGGATTTCCATATGTGACCTTTTGGGTCTGTAGTTACTTTAATACATATGTATCAGTTACTACTAATAGAATATGAATACTAGAAATAGCAATTGTATAAAAACAAAACAAAACAACAGCAACAGAACAACTTTGACATATGTTGAACTTAACAGGATGTTCCTTAAAACAGCGTGGCTTCATTAAACATGAGCTTTATTTAGCACAATGAGTTTGCAATGTGAAAATACCTGAAATCCATCAAGTTTTTGGAGCAGACCTGTCAAAAGGTCCTTTTCCTTGGAAAACTGCAGAAACCTTACTGGGACTTACAGTCTTATAGGCTGTTTGTTGGCCACTTGCTGTGGAAGCTGGGACGCTCTTGGTGCCTCTCTGGCACCTGATGCAAGTCCTGTCTCCCCCTCCTATCCAGAGCTGCCAGCATCTGTTCCCAGTGCAGTCCAGAGACAGGAAAGACCGCTGTGCCTTGGTACAGGTGGTGTAACTACCCAATTGTACACCTAAGAATTTTGTAGGATGGAGAAATAATAAATAAATTGTGCAGTTCTTGTTGGAGCTATTCAGTTACCACAAGCCCAGTCCCTGTAAATGGTAACAGATCTGATCTGCCTTTCAGTAAGCACATCCCAGTTGCTCAGAAGGTAAATATAAAATAATCTTTGAATGTGTTCATGCTGAAGAGTCACACTTGAAGAACAATAGGAAGGGGGGTTTTGTCTTTGTGTAGCTCTGTTGAATTGTAAAAGTTAATGTATGATTTTCTGTAAGCAGTGTTTTGTTTCTAAAGCTGGCAACTGGCAAGTAATTTGCTTTCAAAGCAGGATGGCCAGAGTGGAAAGGACTATCTAAATAAAATAAACTGATTTGCATTAATATAATAATGAAACACTAGGATTTTGGGGGGAATAGAATACACCTGAAAATAATTGTCTGATACTAAAACAAAGGGTAATAATTTGCATCTCTGGGGAACGCTTTTTATATGCTTTTGGAATACTCAAAATACAGGATCTCAGGAAAGGATAAATGCTAGGAGGTTGTTCAAGGTTTTGGGCTAGAAATAATGAGCCCAAGAATCGCAAGTGTTCCTCTAGAAGACCACTGATAGTCCATTGGGCATTAGACCTTTGTCTCCAGAAGCCTGGAAATGTTTGTTTATCGTTTGTCAGGCTCTTCAGAGCTGCACCTAAGTTGTAGAATGCATAACAATTGTGGGACGTTCTCCTTGTTAGTATTATATATACCCTTATTTTTAGCTAAAAACTCTCTAAGGAGATCGTGACTCCCTGGTTCCTCAGTCAGAATAAAAGAAGTATATGACAGATGTAGATGAGCAAGAAAAAAACAGCTTAATTCACGTACTTTATGGCCTGATACTGTTAATCTTAAACTAATGGCAATTCAGGCCTCTGTTCTGTCTTAAGCCAGTGATGCTGGTACCTTCAGCCTTCCACTTCTTTCACAACTGGAAAAACAAATGCCACTTTCTAAATGAAGGAACAGTAGACAAATCTTTTCAACAATAGGATAATAGGTTATTTCAACGTCACTGAAAATTCCGTACAGTGATACAATTGCTTAAATGTCTATTAATGCAAAAACATAATGCAGTATTTGCACTCATTCATGTTATTTAATTTGCTTCCAATGCATAATTTTATGTCTATGCCTTTGCTGACAAGTCCAAGAAGATGATATGGCTGTACAGAAGAGTTTGGATTAATAGTGCTGTGTGACTAGGGATGTATTTCTTGGCCATGCAGATTAAAATTTTGGCTTGTAAATGTATTTCTAACGAGATGCTGACCACTCCTAATACTCAAGATAAACATTGCCAGTAACCATGCAAAATTGTTGTGTATTGTTTATTTTTTTAATGTACAACCATTTTATTCTATAATTTATAAGACTGTTTAAAAATATTTTATTACATGCTGATTCTGATAGCTTTCTAAGTTAGAACTCGTACTTCCATAGTTATAATAGATTTTATACGCAGTTAAACTCATTTACAATATGGGAAATAAAAGTCATGCACCCATGCCAAGTGACCACCTGCTAGTTTGCTTCCTGAATCAGAAGAGTGAGAGTTATGTTCATCTTTTGCTAAGAAAAGGCAAGGCTTATCTTCATCATTAGGTCTTTTTCTAATCAGTGGGAGTATTGTTCTTCATTTCCCATATTGACTTTGTTTATTTAAACTCGAAATTCATGTAAACTACTTAAGTATTCATATATTTAAACTTCAGAGAAAATAAGGGAAATTCACTTGAATTCTGCATTCTTCACTTGAAGACTGTCATAGGAAGCCCAGCTAGGTTTGTTTGATGTTTTATGTCTCCATTATAAATTCAGCTGAGTAAGGATCTGGTCACAACACATTTGCCCTCTAGTATAAACCAGACAGTTTCAAGGCTTCTTGTACAGTTAAAGCCAAGTTCAGTAGCTGTTGATGCTTTGAAAGATAGCAGTACTCTTTAAATGAGCACGATAGTGGTGGTTTGAAGATAGTGGTGGTGGTCCACGATAGTGGTGGTTTGAAGTACCTATTTGATTTTTGTAGCAGACCCCCGTGCTTGTACAACCATCAGCACCAGACAGTTGAAGATGCTCACCTGGATGTTTGTAACTTCTCATGACAGCGAGATAACTGCTTTTTAGTTCTTGTAGTTTATTAAATTAGAAGGCAGATTTTCAGGAAATATTTTTACTGCTGCGTTTAAGTGGCAGCTAACAGTGATACTGTTTGCAAAATCTTCAGCTTAATACAAGACGTGTTTCCTCAATGGCAGTTGCATAAGGATTGGTGTTCTGGGCTGCCCCCTTAGTGCTTTAGGCAGATGTAATTTGGGATTAACAAGAGCGATCTGAAAGGATCGATGGATGAAATCTCAAACCCAGAGTCAATAACTAGCAAATATATCTCAGAGGAGCTGATGTCTCCCCAGGGTCAGAACCCGCAGTAAAACAAACCTGTTAGTGAAGGCAGGATTTGAGCAGTGAGGAGGGATCTGCCTAAAGTGGTCAGCTCAGTTTTCACTCACAGCTGAGCAGGACAGCGTGTGTACATGGCTGATGTCTGCTGGTGGTGTGATATAGTTTTGGGGTTCCCCTCACTTAAAAGGGATCTGCTTTCTCTGAATCATCAAATTTGGTCACCGAAATCCTCAAATCTGTGGTTCATTAAACATCCAAATTCCTCAGTAAAAGTGTCAGGTAACCCTGTATTTGTCTTAATACTTGTTTTACAGAGTAAGCACTGCAAGACTGCCCACTTGGTGCAATTCATCTTTTTTCCCTCCAGGTGATAAAGCAAGCTTTATTCTGCATCCTTCTTGCTGAGTGTAACACCACTGTGCATGGGAGTGAAGTGATATTTATCAGGCTGTTCTGTATGCTTCACAGCTGCATGCATGTCATGTGGCATTAACTTACTAACGTTGCTGACAAATCTCTCCACGAAAGTGAACATAAAATAAGTGAAGGAAAAGAATGATCTTTTATAGTTCTAGCTGATTCATCACATGTGCATACACAGGGATCTTGCCATAATTCATGATCCTAAACTGGGGAAGAAGCAGGTAGCCAGCTGGTGTTAGGGGCAAGAAGCTGGTAGCCAGCTGGTATTAGCTTTGGCAGTAGGTGTTTTTGTAGCTTTGAGTATTAATTAGTTTTAAGGCCCTGAGGGATTACTTAAACTTCCATGCAATTATCTTGGTGTTCAGAAGTTCTATATATTTATTTTTTAAGACCCTCCTTCCTTCGTTTCTGTTCCAGAACTGGCATGGCAAAGGACAAATTGCCATAAAAGTTTCTAAAATTTTATTTCTGCACTAAATATATATTAAGATAAAGGACTTCTTACTGGTGCTGATATTAGGAATTATATTCAGCATATTGTTCCTGTTGCTATTCCCTGCTGAATTTCTCCATCTGGTAATATTACTGTTTAGGAAGTGATAACATATGCATGTAACAAGTTAATTGTAAAAGCCTAAAATGGGTAATTTGGCTGTGCTACTAAAACAATAGTAGTCAAGCACTCCGGTCTGTGGTTGCCAGCTTTAAATTATAATGATTGTTGTAAATCATGCGAGGGGTTAGTGGGAAACAGAGCTTTCAGCTTTTCATTACAAATCCTCCATTTTCTGTCCGGTGATCTAAGAGAGAACAACACGCAGCCATCTGTCTAATAGGCTGCAGTGATGCTTTACAGACCATTACTCTCAGCTTTCTGGGGGAATAAGTGGAGACAAGGAACATGCCTGAATATTGTGCTGTCTTTAGGATCATAGTGCTTCTTACTACACAGATTTGTAGCTAAAAACGGACTCCACCTCTCTAAAAGGGCCACTGGCAATCTTCCATGTTAGGAACTGTGCATATGTTTCACATATGTGTAATTAACTAGTCAGCACTGCAAATGAGAAAAGCATTTCATATATGCTCTTTGCTGTATGAGGGAAGTTACTCCCTTTTACCTTTAAAAAGTAGACTCCAACTCCAGCATACCTCAGCTAATGTATACTGTGCAGTAGTGTGCGTGCCACATATATATAGTCATTGGTGGACAGAACAGGACCTGTATAAACACTTCAGAGAATCAGAAGGGGAAAATGTCACACTCTTGAACTACAGCGTTCAAGCAGTGTGTAGAGGGACATAACTACTAATTTTAAAATGAAGTCTTAGTACCTTCGGTTTTCAAACTTTTTATGACTTCGGGCATTATCCATGGCGGTGTCATCCATGGGACTAAGGTGCAGGTGCTTCCCTGGAAGCCCTGTTACTCTTGTAGATACCCTGCTCTTGCTGTGCAGTGACTTTGGGGCTTCATGCTGCTTCTCTTGGGATTTGTTTTTTCCTGGAATGTTTAACAAAGCAGCACTAGAAGATAATTTGTTCTCAATTAATGAGTTCTGAGCTAAGAAAAGAGAATTTCCTTAGAACTGCGTTGCTAGCTCAACTTATAGCACTACTACATTGTTTTTCTTATCTAAAAATTAGGGAGGCTTATAGGAGTAGTGTCAAAACTACCATTCCCACAGCTGAAGTGCATGGTATTTGGGTTAGTGTCCCTTGCCAGTTAAGACGCTCTGAATGCTTACCTCTGCCCAGATCCTTCCTGTGGCATGTGCACTGCTTGAGCACATCATATGGCCTCAATGTGTATGTATGAGAGTCGGAATTTCTGAGATGCCAGTGTCTACATCTGTTGCAAATATGTGAAGTGTTCTTGGGTTCCTACTCTCTTGTTTTTGCTTACTACACTTCACTGACTCTGCTTTGTGCTGTACCTGCTCTTCTTGAAAGAGTAAGAGTAAAGATTTTTAAAAAGAAACACGGATTAAAATGGCACTCTACAGAAATTTACATCTGCCATAGAAACATGTTCATCTTGGGGGAAAAAAATACAGCAGTCATTCTTAGAGTAAATACAAATTACTATGAAAACAAGGCAATTACAATGTTACATTAATAACGGCATATTTAGAAATAGCTTCCAAAGAAGCTATAACTCAGTTTAGTAAACAGTAGAGTAATTGATATGTTCTGATTAATCAGAAGCCAGTGTAATTTTTTTTAGTGTGGATAAGGCTAATAATTTTAAAACACTAGCTGTTTGTGCTTAATCAAAGTAATTGCAGTGGTGGTGACATCCCTTCCAATTGCCCTGACTTACTGTTATTTTGGCATCAAATAGAAGTAACAAAGTAACCTCAGTAAAGAACTCTTTTATTTCAAATAGGGATTTTTCAAATTTATAATGTCTCTGATATGTCAACCAAATTTCTTTGGTTGTCTTTTGTGCTGACATGCTAATTAAAAAAAAGTATTATATATGTGCTTCAACTGCATGATATCTTTTGCTGAAAATGAGATCAGTGGCTTACAAACTCTTAACTGCTTTGTGTAGCTTCAAGAGCACTTAAAGAAATTTATTTTCTGGTAAGAATTTTCTTTAAAAAAATCTGAATTGCTTGAAACAGCTAAGAAAGAAGGAGTGACTAATTTAAATTTTCTTTCGCCTTGAAATGTTATCTTTCACTTTTAGGTGTCCTTTAAACTTTTAAAATTACATTTAAGTCAAATTTTAAATATAAAAAATGTCTTTAAACAAAAACTAGCCTTTCTTGTATAATGTAGAACTGGGTACTAGATTCAAGGGAAATAAAAAAAAAGCTTTTAGCGGACATTTTTGCATCTTATTTCTATGAAATTAAATTTAAATTTATGGTTATCTTCATCTTTTCCCAAACTGTATTTTTCAGTGTGATGAGAGAATTGGATTTGGAGTAAGAGGTAGAAGGAACATCCTCAGTCACAGGATTTTACGTATTAGTGAAGGTGTTGTTTCTGGGTACAACTGGAAAAGAAGCTGGGCCTCGTGTGGGCTGTCCTGCCAAGGGAGGTGTCCTTACTTTTTGGCAGAAGAGCACCACCCATTCTGTCTGAACGACTCTGTCCTTCAGTCATCACCCCTGTGGGGAGAGCCAGCCTACAGGCAGGTCTGGAGACAGGCTGTTGATTGTCACAGGCTGCGCCATCCTGTGAATTTTGTTGCTCCATTTTGGATCTATCTTGGTTATTTTGAAATTTTTGCCATAGACTTTCAGCTGGCTCATGGTGAATGAGATCTGCAGATTTTGCTATGTGACACCCAGCCTTCTCACCTGCTTTTCTACCCTACCAGGCCTTCCTGTCTTCCCTCTCACCCTGCCTGTGCAGTCATCCTTGTCCCTTTGAACTAAATGTACATAGTGAAAAATCATAGAATCACAGAATGTTAGGAGTTGGAAGGGACCTCGAAAGATCATCCAGTCCAACCCCCCTGCCAGGGCAGGATCACCTAGACCAGGTCACACAGGAACACATCCAGGCGGGTTTTGAATGTCTCCAGAGAAGGAGACTCCACCTGTGCTCTGTGCTCTGTCACCTTCATAATAAAGAAGTTTTTCCTCGTGTGAAAAGTTTTTCCTCATGTAAAAAATGTTTTATTAATCTCCTAATTTTTCTCCACGTTTCATTCCAGCCTCTTCCAGGGCTGTTTTAGACCTCCACTCTTAGTTTTTTTTAAAGCACAGTGAATGTCATTTGAAATCTTTCTTCCATGGTCGCAGCTGAATCCGTCTGTGCCCATTCAAGTACGGTCCCTGTTAATTTACTACTTTCCTACCAATTTATGTAGATGTCAGAAATGTGACAAGTCCCTACCCACCAAGTCCTGTTCATCCAGGAGCTGAAAGATGCTTAGGAGCCATTCATCAAGAGTATGAACTCCTTTTGAAAGACAGGCCTGAGGGACAGGACATTTAGCTGCATCTGCCAATCTTGACTTACAGTCGTTGTGGCAGCTAGGACATACTGAAGAAGAGTGTAGCACACTTAAGGGGAAAAAAGAGGATGTGCTGCTAGCCCAGTGCTAGAAAATTGCTTGCCTATGTAAATTTTCAAAGAAATTTAGTCCTTTGTTGAGGTGAAACGCTTCTGATTTCTCCTGGTCCTCGTTTCAGCTGTGGTTACAAGAACAGATTGCTTCTGGCAGGAAAAAATAGTGCAGGAAAAATCTCATTCTGCTTCAGCATTCTGTGAATTGGCTTTCACAGGTGGATGGGTACAGCTGATTCAGCCTCTCTGCTGGACTCTGTATAGCAGGCTCATACTCGGAAACAGCAGAATCGTGGCATGTTCATTACAGCTTGCTTTGGTATTTTATATGGTATGTGATAATTTTCGTACAAAATTCTTGAGCCATTTGGACAAAAGGACTTGCTGCAGTGAGTAACTTCTTCTCTGGAGACACTGAAGACCTGCCTAGACTCATTCCTGCGTGACCTAGTCTAGGTGATCCTGCTCTGGCAGGAGGGGGTTGGACTGGGTGATCTTTCGAGGTCCCTTCCAAGTCCTAATATTCTGTGATTCTGTAACACTCTCAGCTTCTTGCACTACTATTGCAACCTTTTTTGCAAGTGAATTGCTGGTGATGGTTTCTTTCTTTTTTTAGATCTCTCAGTAATCATATTCTGAAGTAAGATATATTTCATAAAAGGGTCAAATCGTTGATTGCTTAAAAGTTACAAGTTAAAAAATTATCAGAATGTTCTGATATCAACACTTGGTTTGAGGACTTAGTGTTACTTTACAAGGAGATAAAGCACTTTGCAGATTGCATAACTCTTAGTTTATCTACGCTTTTTTTTTTCTTTTCAGATCTATGGCCAGATGCTGAAATAATACTTTTCTTTTAGCTTTATAACCACTGTTGTCCATTTTCAGTCTGACACTCTGTAAGTTGTGTTGCCCTGGCAATCCTAACCACTGTCCACTGTTCTGGTTCATTATTATTGGCAAGGCAAGGTAGCATACACCAGAGTTTTAAAGAACAAGAATGGAAATGTGTTTAAAATATGTTTGGTTGGGGCTTTTTATGCAATATTTCTTTTCAGTATAACTTATTTAGATCACTTGTTTTCATTCTGAGTTTAGTATTTTATTTTTTAAAATTATATTCAGGTTATTTTCAGAAAACTGACTTTTTTTTCGTTATGCCCAGTATAGAACTGCTTACAGAAATAACTGCTTATCAGTAATCTTTTTCAAAGGCTCACAGTGTAGCAAAATGAAACCCTTGATCCCTTAGATTCTTAGACACTGGCAAGATAAATTAGAACTTCATTAAATCAATTATTCAGTAATTAAAAAGGAGGATTCGGAGGAAAGGCTTAGAAGAATGGAAGAAGAATAAATGAGCTCTGCATTAAGCTTAGTGTTTAGCAAAAGAACAATGAATCATAAATTGCATCTGTATATATGCACACACTTTCTGTGGGGAAACTGCAGTTATTATGCCCAGAAGCATTCTCTGTAACATCTCCCACTCAGTTACTGTCAGCATCAATTATTGCATTATGATGAAAACTTCTGAAATTATCTGAGTTTGAAGAGAAATTAAACCCCAAAATTTCTTTGCTTTAGGTTTTTTTCCTATTGTAAATAGTTTGGAGGCATTGATAACCTGCAGCTCTCTTCTATAAAAAGTCAATTAAATTTACAGACACATTGATAAACATACCTTAGAAATGTAAAAAATCTGCAAGTCCCTTCATTTTTTAATGATGTCATTTACCATCAAGTTATAAATATTTCTTAAGGAAGTTATTAGAGATTATCTGATTTGGCACACGGTGATGTCTTCAGGGTTCCCTTTGTGGTATCCGTACACTGAAATCATAAGGGGAAGCACTCTCCATTTCTTTTCACTGAAAGGGTTAAGTGAGTTTATCTGATTCTCTTTTGCAATTACTTGGCATTTCCATTATGTACCATATAACTGAACACAGGAGAATTGCTGATAAATACTTAATGTTATATTACATGAGTGTATATATGTAAATATGTAAGTGCATTTATATTCCTAATATAGTCTCTTACTGGCTATAGGCTGGAAGCTGTCTGAATCTTGCCAACCACTGAAAATAGGCCTCTCTGAATTCCTGAGCCTGATTTAAGGTTGTTGATTTAGTATTTTTAGAAGAGAGAACAAGCCTAAATCAGTGGAGAAATAATTGGCTGAAAATGTGAATTGCACAAGATACATGTTCTCATTTGGCGCCTCGGGGAAAACATGCTCTGGAGGAATTCTCCACCCCACTCCTGTGTTTATTTTTACCACCCCACCCCCCAGAAAAATTTCCTGACACAGATACTTGCTGTTCCCTAGTTAGCGACACTTAAAGAAACCTTAATTTTTGATACTGAAGCTCTGATAGTTGAACTCTCTCTTGCGCCAGATGGGCAGCACATTGGCTTGCACATTTCCTGAAATGTATTAAAAAGACTTCAAGCTAAAGAGACAGTGTGGATGCAAAATAAACATGACAATTGGAAAATAAATGACAGCCATGACAAGAACTCACAACATGGAACAGATGTGCGATACAAACACATCATACACATAAATTCTCTAATTTAAATATTTACATACATGCAAGCCCATGTAGTCTTACGGAAGATGGATGAAAGGATCTAGATTAAATGCTCAGGTTGCACAAATGCCTCAGTGTGATTGATGTGCAGGGAGGTATTCTGGAGCTGCCTTCTTTTTTTATTGATTTGAGTATTAGCCAAAAGCAAGTGAGGACTGCTTTTAAACTAGAACTCAAAAGAAATACAAAAAGGGCTATAAAGTGTCATTGCTGTATAGGGGCCAAGGCTTGTGACACAGGAAATCTCTTCTCAGCCTTTCTTCTCATGAGTATTGTAGACTATGCGATGTGTATAATCTTGAGATAAGGAGCTGGATTTGAGATCTCCCCAGGTGAAATATTTGACTCTGAAATGCTGAATGCCTTCAGCTGTGAACTTTTTTTTCTTGATCCAGTTACTTTTTTCTTGTAGGGTCATTCTTCAGATTCAGATTTTAGAAATTATAGATGTTTGAAAGGAATGAAGAAAAGGAAGACTGAAATCAACGAGAACTGTTCCTTCTTAAGCTATTTTTAGAGTTTGGAGAACCGCTATTAAAAGTTATAGTGTATATGGCTCCCATGGCTTTGTTAAACAGAAAGTGCTCTAACATTGGGGCTCTTTGTTATCCAAAATTGTGGAGGAGAGCCAGATGAGAAATAAATTTAGAGTATGAAAATACACAAAGTCCACATGTAGCTTGCAAGGAACTCCTCCAGGATACTAACGGAAAGGAGTAGTAAAAGCCACAACTAAAATGTAAATCTTTGTGACTATTTTTGCCTCTTATATGAGACCACAATAGTGACTGTTGACAAACAAAAACAAGATAAATGTTTAATATTAATAATTTTGTTTGTTTGTTTAATGCTTAATCTATTCACATGCATTCTTTGTTGATAGCTGCAGGTCATGCTGACCTTGGAGCTACATGCTCAGAAGCGTAGGATTTAGGCATTGCTCTGCATAGCCAAATGGTGTCCAGATTCCCTTACTCTGCCAAAGGTTGAGGAAGTGCGGAGCTTGAAACTGTCTAACTTCAAAAGCACGGAGAGAGAAGATTAGTCTATTTTGCTGTATAATTTTGAGCGCTTGTGAGTAGTTTTACTTTCTTCTTGTCTTGGGGAAATCTAACACCTGCTAAACTGAAAGTGAATCTGAACAATGATACATGTTAGGCTTTTTGAGAAACAGTGATGGAGCAGTCAGTGAGGCAGGAAATAGAGTAGCTGTTTTGGGATATAAGAACAAACTGGGCTTTTTGGATTTGCTGTCAATTGAAGAGAAGGTTGAAGAAAGTGGCCACTGTTCTAGCTCACAGGTAATGCTTTGTTTGAGTGTGAGCCATTTGTGGAACTTGAAAACCTAGTCATCTAAAACTTAAGATCTTTAACAGTGCTTAGGATAG
Source organism: Mesitornis unicolor (assembly GCF_000695765.1). Lineage (NCBI taxonomy): Eukaryota > Metazoa > Chordata > Aves > Mesitornithiformes > Mesitornithidae > Mesitornis > Mesitornis unicolor. The sequence goes on from NW_010183928.1 coordinate 39,089, forward strand.
CAATTGCTACATTTAAATTAAACTCAAACATAGCAGTGATGGAAGTTAGGTAAATTTGCTGTTATCCTCAAAATTTCCCTCCTTTGTCCTCAAGAAGCACTGTCCTAAGATGTAGATAACACCTTTTCCAAAACTGGGGAGGAAGTGGCAGCCATAGAGGTTTTAACTTTGCCCAAGTTACATAATAAGTCACCAATAAGTGTAAAATAAAATTTGTATCTCTGAATTTTAAGCCCTATACTTTAAAGAACTAAACTGTTCATCTACTGTGCTAATTAGTCATGAGCTGTTTTGATCCACTAAATTTTCATTGTGTGTTTCGATATTAACAGTTTGCCAGATTGTCCCATATGCTATGTTTTTCTTAAAGCAGTGATGATTTTGGAACATGCATTTAAGAGGTGATTTTTGTAATATTCTGTATTTCCTATTGGAAAAATACTCTCTTCTACCTTCTTACACTCCTAGTTTCTTGAACTATACTTTTTACCCTTGCAGCAGTTTTAGTCTTTAGTTATAATTAGCAGCTTTAGTTTCCCTTAACCTTTTATATTTTATAATGGTGAGAGGAAAGGTAATCACATTATTCAAAAGCCAGACTTTCCACTTTTGCAGAAAATTCATCTGGAGCTGGCTGATCATGAGTCAACAGCGCCATCCTCTTTTAAAAGGACAGATATAGTAGGATGCATAAAGCGGAAATAGAACTACACTAGGTAATCCTGTCAGCTTAGCTTTGATAAAGCCTCAGATTGCTATTTCAGACTTGGGCTAACTGGAGAAAGTCCAGAGGAAAGCTATGAGAATGATCAGTGATCCAGAAAACTTAGCTGAGAAATTGGTTTTGTTTCATCTAGGGAGGAAGGGAAGTATAACAGTCTTCAGGTAGGTAAAAGACTGAAAAAAAGGGTAGAGAATAACCTATTCTTCCTTCTAATGGAGGGAAAAAAGTAGAGGAATTGAATTACATCAAGAGAGACTTGGGGTCCATATTAGAGTAATCTTCCTAGTGTCAAGTAGTCATGCACTGGGATAACCTGCCTGGGAAGGTTGCAAAATCTTTGTACGTCTTCACTGGTCTTTGGAAGAATCCAGTAGGCAGAGGTGAGAGTCAAGCAAGAGTTAATTGATCTGACTGTGAAGAGCTGGAGTGGACCAGATGATGTCTGGCAGTCCTGCCTAGCTGTATTTTCTGTAGTTCTGTTACATAGGTTGACAGTTACTTATACCCAGTAATTTGTTTTGCTGGAAAAGCAAGTTGAATTGATAGGGATTTGTGGAGGTTTTTTTATTCAATCTCTAGTAAATTCCAGTTTTCACTTTGTTTCAGCCTTCAAAAATATTTTTTCCTTCATTTCTATTCTTGACTCCTCAATATCTCTTCTACTTCATTAAAGAGCTATCTAGTGTTTGTAGCTTCTTGCACATGCAGGTTATTATCAGGTACAACTGAGTAATGCGGTATGTATTTTTCTCAAATAAATCTGAGATACTATCCTGATTATAAAAAGATGCCCCAGACTTTAAATAACATTCTTAGGTCTTTGGACGTTTGTTAGTCTCTTAAGCATGGACATGAGAACTGGCTACGATAATCTCATAGTACATCTTTCTTCTCAGCTTTTACTTGGCATTTCCCTGTTAATTTATCAAGATAAATTCTCTTTTAAGTTATGGATATGTCAGCAACAGTTTCAGCTAGTAAAGTTCTGGATTTCCCGTTGCCCAGATCTCAAAATACTTTACATAAATATTGACTAAACTGTTCTTCATAACATTTCTCCTGC
>NW_010183928.1:40906-45803 GCF_000695765.1 Mesitornis unicolor
AGATAATTAACTGTAGCTGGGAATATTACATGTTTCAGTCATGGAAGACAGCCTGAATTCTGTTTTCTGGATACCACAAGAGCTGTCTTGTATGTCAGATGAAATTGCTACCTACCTAGAAAGTTTGGACTTCTTCTGCATCCTTTACAATGCTGATGGTTTCTTTTATAACACGAAGAGGTGTTTTAATTCTTACATTTGGCTTTGGACTGCAGTGCAGACCTCCTGAGCTATACTGTACACAGGTATACTTGTAAGCATAATTCAGTGGAAAACATAAATTCACCTTTCATCCCTACTACAAGTGCCAAAACAAATATCGGTTGTTACTTAGTTTAGTCCTGCTAAGAAAATGTTCCGGTTATTGTTATGTCAAAGAGGCAAAGACTGCCAAATCCGTAAAAACAGAGATGTGGTTCAGTGAAATATTTAAAACATGAAGGGCAAGATTTATTGTTAGACTCCTAAGGATATGAAGGGATTGAGAGGGGATAAAAAAAGCTCTGATTTGGAACAAAAATGTGACCCCTTGTCTGGAGTGTGCTGGTGAGGCCAGTTTCCACTTGGGTTAAAGGAGGAAAACAGGTTAAAAGCATTAACTATCTGAAAAGAAAAGGAGGAGATGATGGAAGGTTCTGATGGGTTTCCGAGTTAGTGTTTTCTTGAAAGAATTTAGGGAATTCCTCTACAGAGAAAAAAAGTTTGAGAGAATTTAAGGAGTGAGTTCACAGTTGCAAAAAAGGTTTTTCAGCTGAGGCTGTGAAACCTCATTATATTAGAGAAGTAGAGTTGGAAATCAAGAAGTTTGAACCTAGGAGGGATCACAGAATCATAGACTATCTCAAGTTGGAAGGGATCCATAAGGATAATTGAATCCAACTCCCTGCTCCTCACAAGACCACTTAACACTAAACCATATAACTAAGAGTGTCATCCAGATGCTTCTTGAGCTCTGACAGGCTTGGTGCAGTGATCGCTGAACTGTAAGCCTGTTCTGGTGACCAAACGATCTCTCAGTGAAGAACCTTTTCCTAACGTATAACCTGAACGTCTCCTGATGCAACTTCATTTCCTCATGTCCTGTCACTTGTCACCAGAGAGGGATCAGCTCCTCCCCCTCCACTGCCCCCCATGAGGAAGGTGCCGACTGCCATAAGGGCACCCCTCAGCCTTCTCTTCTCCAAGCTGAACAAGCCAGGTGACCTCAGCTGCTTCTCCCAAGCTTTGCCCTCGAGACCTTTCACCATCTTGGTCACTCTCCTCTGGACACACTATAGGAATTTGATGTCCTTACACTGAAGCACCCAAAACTGCACACAGTACTTGAGATGGGGCTGCACCAGTACAGACTGGGACTAGTCACCTCCCTCCACCAGCTGGCTGTGATGTGCCTGATGCACTCCAGGACACTGTTGGCCTTTTTGGCTGGCAGGGCACAATGTTGACTCATATTCAACTTCCCATCAAATGGCTTGATTGACAAAATCTTAAAAATGCGTGTGAAAAGCACATTTTTCTTTGAAAGAAATATTTAAGAACAGGTTCAGGAGAATGCGGTTTGGGACTCTCAGCAAGTGCCACACATCACAATTGATGCAAACTGGAGAGAGGAGTAAAACACATATCAGATATAAACAGAATATAACTCAGGCAGATAAGGTTTTGCCTTCCTTTGAGCTTAGTTGTAGAGGATTTGTTTAACTAGAAATAGAAGGAACTAAAATACAGGAGAAATACAGTAAAGAGAAAACTAGGCTTCCTTAGGCCAAATCTTAAAAGCACAAACGATCTGGAAATATTTTATCACAGATGCCAGATATCCTCTTGTATGTCTGTTGGTAGCACAGCATGGTGGAGAGGCAGGACTTCTGAACAATCTGTTAGGGCTTGTTGTGAATCCAAGCCATGCGCCTGCTTGTAAATATTCTGTCCTTCCTTGATGGCCCATGCAATCATAGGGTGTTCATAGTTTACCATCTTTCTTCCAAAGCATGTCATTTATAGCCTACTTTTCTTTGTTTGTTGCCAGCAACTTTTCAGTTCCATATGTAAACATACAGAATCCTGGAATCACAGGATCATTGAGGTTGGTGGGGATATCTGGAGATCATCACCTGCCTGCTCACTGTAGGATTTCATTAATACAGTTGCCTTGGGCCATATCTGACTGAGTTTCTAATATCTCCAGAAAATGAGACTCTACAACCTCTCTGAACAACCTGTTCCACACTCTGTTCACCACTACGGTGAAAAAAGTCAGTAGTGAAGATATTAAACAGTATTGACCCTTGGGCTACTTCACTAGTGACTAGCCCATAGCTGGACTTCGTGTCATTGATTGAAACTATTTGCACTTTGCATTTCAGACAGTTTTCAGTCCACTTCACTGTCCGCTTATCTAGTTGTACTTCATCAGTTTGTCAATGAACATTTTACCAAAGACAGTGTCAGAAGCCCTTCTAATTTTTTTCCAACACTGAGTCATTGCTTATGTGCTCTTTTGAGACAAAAAGATTTTTTGGCACAATTGGGTCCATCTCATCTCCAGTTTATTTCTTTTTTAGAGGTTAGAATGGAACATGCTGAGGAGACATCATGAACATGGATCATTACATCGCAATCAAGGGAGTAATGAGTCTGAGTCTGTTTCTTACTTTGGGAAACAAACTAGTCCTGGATGGGCCGTACTGAAGAACTGTTTACAAGGTCATGTAGCAATATGACAAGGGGTACTGGTTTTAAACTAGAAAAGGGTAGATTTAGGTTGGATATTAGGAAAAAGTTCTTTGACACAAGGGTGGAACAGGTTGCCCAGTGAGGTAGTGGAGGCCCCATCCCTGGAGTTGTTCAAGGTCAGGCTTGATGGAGCTCTGAGCAACTTGATCAGGTAACATTGTCCCTGTTTACAGCAGGTGGGTTGGACTGGATAAGCTTTAAAGGTCCCTTCCAACCCAGTACATTCTATGATTCTAGCTTAGCTCTGTGTTGCAATCCTTTCATTTGCCATGTGGTTAAACAGCTGTGTTTCTGAGAAAATACATGTCTCTGAAAAAACTCACTTGTATAGTTCATTCACACAAATCTACGTTCTCCTTTTGCTGAAATTGTAGTTCTTCCAAGAGTCATTGAAAAGGCAGCTGCTTGCCCTTTAAACATCTAGCTCGTTACCTTATGGGCAGTAGTGCCTCTTTTTCACGTATAATGAAGTGTTAGAGCCAAGTGCAAATACAACTGTCTTCATGCTCATGTGGCTTGTTCTAAACTGCAGTATTGCAAATAAACAATGTCACTGCATGCAGTCTCTGTGCTATCATCACTTGCTACCAAGATTGAAACAGAATGTTCCGAGTACCATTAGGTAATCAGAAGTTAGGACATTTTCCTTTCGTTGCCCACAAAGTAGCTAAGAATTCTTTTCTGCTGTTGAGCAGGATTTCAAAATATTTTGGAAAGTCTGCTGAAATTATTTTCCGTTTCCTATTGTAGTAGGATTCTGACTTTGTGTGTTGCGTTGGCATTGGCTGGACACCAGGTGCCCACCAAGCTGCTCTATCACTCACCTCCTCAGCAGGACAGCATGGGGAGACAGTAAGATGGAAAAAACCTTGGGGTTCAATATAAAGGCAGTTTATAAAGCAAAAGCAAAGACCACACACAGAAGCAAAGAAAAACAAAATATTTCTTTTCTACTTCCCATCAGCAGGTGATGGCCAGCCACTTCCCAGGAAGCAAGGCTTCAGTATACGTAGCAGTTGCTTCAGAAGACAAATGTAATAACTAATGCCCTCTCCACACACACACACATACACACCCACCGCTCCTTTCTCTTAGCTTTTATTGCTGAGCAGATGTCATATGGTATAGAATATCGCTTTGGTCATAGTTTGGGTCAGCTGTCCTGGCTATGTCCCCTCCCAAAAAGCTTGCCCACCCCCAGCTTACTGGTGAAGGGGAGTGTTGGAGAGAGAGCCTTGATGCTGTGTGAGCACTGCTCAGCAGTAGCCAAAACACTGGTGTGTTACCAACACCTTCCTAGCTGCCAGTACAAAGCACAGCACTGTGAGGGCTGCTGTGGGGAAAATGAACTCCACCTCAGTCAGACCCAATACACTTTGTCACATGGAGATCATTTCCACTTACTAGTACCCTACCAAGTCAGTAGGTCTTGGTAGCTCACTTCAACCAACAGCTGCTTCTGACTTTACAACTTAGTTTCAGTCTAAGCTGTCCCTTTATTTTTGGAAAAGAGAGTTGTGGCTCACTGGTCTATTATTCGTTCTGAAATTAAAGAGTTCTTTTGAAAATCAGCAGTTAAATCAACCTAAGACTATTTGCAGAATTCTGTATAAATTGGATAGATGATCAGTTAGATCCTCAGCCTGATAAATGTGAGCAGGTTCTTTCTGAAAAATGAGAGAATAGAACTTGGCTGTGAATATTATGGGGTAAATCAGGTAAAGACTTACCATGTATGAACCTATCTAGTCCTGTTGTTTCATGATGTGTACCAGGAGAGAACCCTGCTTGCAGGTTTCACTTCAGCTAACCATACATAGGATGATTTATTTTAACCTTGATTGCTATTGCATATTTTTCTTGGTTTTGCATGGAGAATTCCTTATATTATTTTCAAATGTCTGTGTAATTTATCTCTCTGTTCAGTTCAAGGTTTTTCTTTTTTGGTAGTTGGAGTTTGGTTTGGTTTTGTTTATAAATACAGAGGTGACACTTAGCCTGTTACACATTGCACTGAAGAAGAATTTCTAAGAAATGTGATGGAATTTTTGCTCAGTCTGTCCCGTTTTGCTTTCAATTACTTGTTGTTTAGGAGTGTATTCATACATTCAAATTGTATGTATGAAAGGAGGAAAATTCTGTGAGTATGAATCAAGATTCC
>NW_010183928.1:45834-56818 GCF_000695765.1 Mesitornis unicolor
ACTCAGTCAAGGAAAACTCTCTTTTAAAATACTATTTTCTTCTTAAGGATGGGGCAGTGTGGCCCTAAGCATTCAGTCTAAAAGTATACAGCATTTCTTTAGATGTTACTCATGGTTTTCTGCAGACTGCTTTCTTGTGGTTATTTAAAGAGCTTGATACTGTGAAATCTGGTCTTCTTTTCATAGTTGCATCCTCTAGAAACAAAATAATTATCAATTATTCAACTACTGTGGGCACTAGGGCTGGCTTTTTAAAATACTTTAAAAAGTTGACTTGAATCCTTGGGAAGAAGAAAACTTCCATGTTGAATTAATATTATTTTTATTTAAATATAGAAGTGCTACTAATTCAAAACCATTTCAGATGGAGCTGCTCTGCCAAATATCATGGGAAAGAGAATGTGCTTAGGAACTCTGAACATAACAAATGATGTGCTTCTTTTTTTTAACAGCATGCCATCTTCCTGAGACTTGCACAGTGTTCTTTTTGAGAAAAATTTAATGCTACTTTTTTAAAATTACCCATTTGTAAGTTACTACACTGTAATTTATTGTCTAAAGTAGTAGTAGTGAGATACTACTCATCCAAACCCTCTTTCTGGTAATTCAGAGTTGACTTCCAGTCCAGCTGATTTCCACCATGGATGTGCATTGAAAATGAGTCTTGATCAGTCACCCTGACTTCTCTTTACCTTTTAAATCTGTGTTCGTGCATTTTAATGTCAAGGTTAGCATGGGATCCTGTGGCTTGGCAAGCCCTCAGTGACAGAGAGGGTTTCAGGCTGCTGTGACTGTTTGAGTGAGAAGCCCAGGTGATCTGCTTGGGAGCATCGTGCAGCCTGCCCAGATGGTGGCCTTTCCCAAGGTGGCCTTGCCCAAGGGACTACAGTGCCAGCCCAGCCGTTCGGATTTTGTTATGTTGCCTTCCCACTGCTGGTGACCATTGCTGTTCCACAACTCATCTTTTGTCTCTATTTCGCCTCATTTTGTGTAGATGCTGGGATGGCTGGAGAAAGCTGCAACTGGCAGTTGAGCTGAGGGAGGCGTGAAGCATCATCCATCCCCTGCTGATGTTTGAGGTAGTGTCATAACTTGTATCTTACCTTTAAGTAACTTTATTATGAATGTTGGCTCAGCAGAGTGATCAATAGTATCCTGTAGCACTCTGCAGATAATCCTTCTGTTCCTACAGAAGGTGATAATAATAATATGCAGTATACAGAATTCTGACTGCAATCCAATACTCATGTTTTATTACCACAAGCAGTAGAGATATTTGAATTAAGGCTGTCAAACTCAATCCCAATGTAAACTGATGGTTTCAAGCCCATTTCTACCAACCTTTAGTAGCCAGCATTTGAGACAAAGGGCTCAGTAACTGGTAGAAGTGCTTAAAAGTAATTTTTCATTGTCAGGGAAAAATTATTACACTGTATTTTAACAAACCATTTCTCATTTATAATGTTATTTAAACTATTAATTGACTGAATTTCTAAGTGCACAATAATGAAACAAATGCAGAAAAAAATAAATCTGTTTTTCCAGGGAAAAAAAAATGAAAATGTGTATCAGAACATTGTAGGTAACAGACATCTATTTGAACACATGTATTGGGTCTAATTCATATCTGGAGTGTATTCAAAGCTTTATCAGATTACAGTGGGGTAAAATTGAATCAAACATCACCGACACACACTGTGCTGTAGGGGTTGTGGACCCATGACTGCTCATGCCATGGAACTGGAAAGCTGTTATCCAATGTTAAATGACTGCACAAGAGTTTACAGCTGTTGTCTGTGTACTATAACAGTTTTATGAGGCTTAACTGGCTCTTCCTGTCTAAGTGTACACAAATGTATTATTAAATATCAGGGAAATTTCTAGAGACTTTTTACTTTGATTGGAACACAATAGGTAAAACTTGTCACCCTATGTCCTTGTATTTAATGTTCCTGAACCCAGATGGTGGAACTCTAGATGCATTCATTGTACCATGAATCTCTGCTTGGGAGACTTGTCCAAAGATATACCAGTTCCATTAAGATAATAACAAGGTCAGGATAGTGAAAAGTTACTTGTAAAAATGTTTGTAAAGTAACTGGAACTTAGAGTCATTAGGGACCTCCTCAAGCAAAACCTTCTTTGTTATGGTTACTGTGCCTTCTCATACAGAGCTAAGCACACCTGAAAAGCAACTTGTTAATGGCTCCTCTCATTTTATAGCTGAAGCATGGTAACACAACCATACAGAAAGCTGCTTCTATGCTGTTTTTGTGACTTTCTTCTTCCCAGCAAGCTGGTTGATCCATAACTAAGCTGTCCATTCCCAATTCCTTTGGGAGCAGTGCCTCAAGAAGCATGACCAGCATTGGGAGTGCACAGCTTGGACACAGGGTCTAGCCTCACTTCTGAGCTTGCTTAGGAGTTCTGCCACCCTCTATAGCCTCATTGTGCTTCATTTTCCTATTTGTAAATGAACGCTAATTATTCTTAACTTCCAAGAAGGACCAGAGCATTCCAGTCTTTAGGACATGCTGTTACTGACACAGCGTCTGTCATATCTGATGTGCTATGGATGGTGTGTTACCAGGAAAGAGTTCAAAACATTTGCATTTAAGTGTGATCCTGGACTTGGCAATTGGTAGTGGATCCCAAGATGGTAAAAATAATTTCTGTGGTGCCTTCTGACTTGGTATTTTTCACTAACTAGAGATAAAGAACATTTTGGTACAGTAAAAAGCAACACACCAAGGACAATATGATCACAGGAGAAGGGAGATATCTTGAAAACTACATGTCTGTAATTTATATTACCAATACCAAGTTAGTTTTAGACTAAGAACTGTAAATGTGATAACTGTTCCCATATGCATCAATTACTGACTGAGCTGTTATATATTTACCTTTCGGTACACATTTGGCAATGCCAGCCCTAGACTTAATCATCTGGAGGCAAGTTTACTGCTCAGCTTTTCTGCGAAATTGAGACATTTAGTGCATTATGCACAGTGGGAGATACTCATCCGCACATTTTCTAGACTGCAATTAATAAAGTGTTCTGCTCTGAATGAGGCTTTTGTTTATCCTAAATGAATATGTCACATTCTTTCCTTAAAAATTAAAACAGACGCCTTGTTATTTCAAATCGAGGATACTGAAAGTGACCCATAGATGTGGCAAGAGTAATCTGTGCATCATTGACATTTACAATCCCAATGGAAGATAACACATGAGACTCTGCTTTAAATAGATTTTGACAGTGCTGGTAGTTCTGCTGAATATGCTGGAAAAAAAATTAATATCTGACCAAAGGTAGAAGAGATGTTTGTAAAAGAACTGCTGTAAAATATTCCGGTAACCATAATTTCTCTGGCTATTAACTCTTATCCAGCTACCAGGTCAGCACACCTCTCTGACCTTTAAATAAAGATCTGCTAAGTTACTTGCTGTGGAATACAATATACTGAGCATGAAGACCATTTGTGGTGCTGTAAGAGCCTGAGAAAAGCTGAAAGTATAGGAATAAAATTGACTATGATTTGTCTCTCCACAGTTTGGAAAAATGTTACAGGCATAGAATTGCTTCTCATTTTTCAACAGCCTTTTAAGTTCATGGGAGAACTTGCCTGCACTGAAAATGCTAATGTGTGGATGTTGTATTGACAATAAATGTGTCCATCACTTTTATACCAACATACCATAATACTTTTCTCATCAAGCAACTTGTTTGGTGATGTTAGGCTACCGCAAACTGGGTATCCATGGTGTGGGTTATGTCCATTAGTTTGTGACTGGGATCAGATCCAAATCCTTTGATCGACAGTGTTATGAATAGATCAGAGACATACATACTTAACTAAAAAAAAAAAAAAAAAAAAACCAACAAAACAAAAACAAAACTCAAACCACTTTGTTTTTTTTAGCTTTATGGCTGTTCTTCATACTTTTGCTTTTTCAGTTCGTCATACAATTTGAAGGGTGTGCTTTTAACAGTTAATGATACAGTCATTGGTAGGACAATTTAATCTGCTGTTAAATAAGTTGAATTCAATTCTGCTGCTGACCGAGTCAGATGGTACTGTAGAATTGAAATCAAAGTTAAGATTCAGTTTTAACAAGTCTGGCAAAGTCATATATTATGTCCTGGCAAAGGACTACAGGCATTTGTATTTTATTAACTGCTGTGCATAAAATAGAAAGGAAACTAGAAATGTAAACAAAACGATATATTGCACAAAGTATTTACTTAATGGTGTTTTTTATTTGTACAAAATACTTCACATTCATTGGTAGCCAGTTTTATTCTGGCTCTTGCTTCTGAGTAAAATATATTATAAATACACTGTTTGATAATTATTTGTGAAAAATAGGTTTTTCAGACTATATATACAACACTGAACCAGTGAGAAGAATCAAATTAGATACCTAACTTCCCACTGATGGCTCATCATGTTTTAAAAATGCACTCCACCAAATCAAGTCTTACACTGTAGAAACTACTGTAGAGTTTATTGAGTGTGACTACTTTAAATATGTCCATATGGTCCAATCTTAATCTTAAAGAATCCAATTTTTGTTAAAGAAAGAAATGCTAGTCCTCTTTTTCTGTTGTTTTGCTGTAAAGCACTACCACCATCTCTAGTACTTTGTGCTACAGCTCCTAGTAACAGCTGCTTGCTACCATATCAGATGACTTTCAGCCACACCAGTAAACTAAAAGTACTACTCCCATCAGGACAAATTCTTCTTGGAAAAAATAGCTTTTGGCTTGTTTCAAGTAAGCTAATTGCTTAAAAAATCACACATTGCATGATAGAAGTTTCCTACCCTTTCTGTAGTACGATACTTAACATTTCGGTCTCAAAATTGTTCATCAGATCCTTTATCAAACATGTCAGTAAGTATACCTAGCAGTATCTATAGCGAGATCTAGAAAAAGTGTCTGTATCAAAGGAATGTACATTTGTTAATTATTTAAAACTTAAATTCTAAAAATTACTCTTCAGTATGGAATAAAAAGACACAAGGAAATTAAAACATAACTGAAAGCTCTAAATTTTGAGTACTTTCTTACTCTGCAAGGGTACAGCTGTTGGGTACCTCCCTAACAGCTGAGCTGTTCAGGAGAAACCTGTCTGACCCACAGTATGTGCTTTTTCTGTGAGTTTTACATGTCTACCATAGAGTGGTTCTGAGACTGGAAGGAAGTCTGCTCTCCTAGGGAGATAAAAACCCAACTCCAGGCCAGCCAAAACCAGACCCTTCTTAGCAAGAAAATAATTTATAGACCACTGAGTAATCTTGCAGTTAATTGTTCTCTGCAGCCCATAGTGCAGCTGACATCTGGATTCACTTTCTAAGCTATGAAAGGACTACGGACTTTGAGGGGCTTGGGACTTTTTTATATGTGGTTAAAGCACCCTGTATCAATTTCTATTCAGAGCTAACTGAAACTATGGTTGGTAAGCTGTCAAAAATTATCAGACTATCACTTTTAGAATCTCTAAAAGCCGCAACAGAAAAATATCTTTCCTGAATTAACTATACCAAGTCATTATTCTTTTTAGTATATGAGTCCAGTTACCTATGGTCAAATCTGATTGCTGAAGAAAAACCTGTTTGCCAAAGTCACAAGTGGGGTCCCTCAGGGATCAATATTGGGCCCGACACTATTTAGTATGTTCATAAGTGAGCTGGATATTGGAGTCAGGAGCTCCCTGATGAAGTTTGCTGATGACACCAACATGAGTGGGGTAGTCAACACTCCAGAAGGGAGAGTCACCCTCCAGGAAGACCTGGAAAGACTGGACAAGTGGGCTAGCAGGAACTGTATGAAGTTCAGCATGGACCAATGTAAGGTCTTGCATCTGGGAACACATAATGCAAGAATGCAGCTGAGACTGGGTTCCACCTGGCTTGAGAGCTGCACTGTGGAAAGGGACCTGGGGATCTTGGTGGATGACAAGCTCAACACGAGCGAACAGTGTGCAGCAGCTGTAAAGAAAGCCAACAGGATGCTGGGTTGCATAAAAAAGGGCATCACCAGCAGGGATAAAGAAGTCATTATCCCTCTCAACTTGGCACTGGTCAGACCACACCTTGAGCACTGTGTCCAGTTTTGGTCCCCGCTATACAAAAAAAGATGCAGACAGGTTGGAGAGGGTCCAGAGAAGGGCCACGAGGATGATCAGAGGACTGGTAGAGCTGCTGTATGAAGAAAGGCTGAGAAAACTGGGCCTGTTCAGCCTTGGGAAGAGAAGGCTTAGGGGGGACTTTATCACCATGTACCAGTACAGAAAGGGTGGCTTGCAAGAAGATGGAGACTCCTTCTTCACAAGGAGTTACATGGAAAAGATGAGGGGCAATGGACACAAGTTGCTTCTAGAGAGATTCTGACTGAACTGCAGAAGAAACTTTTTTCCCATGAGATCAATCAGACATTGGCACAATCTCCCAGGGGAAGTGGTAAATTCCTCCACATTGATCAGTTTTAAGTCAGCTTGACAGGGTGCTGACTCATCTCATTTAAACGATACTTATACCTTGAGAGATTGGACTGGATGATCCTTGTGGTCCCTTCCAACCTGGTATTCTATTATATATGAACTAAAAATCAGGACTAATATGCATCAGGGCAATTCAGAACTCAAAGCTCCTTCTGCTGTGATATTCTGTAGTTTTAACATTGAGAAAATTATCACCTATGCAGAAGTACCTTATCTAATGCTGCCATACACTTTATAGTAGAACCTAAGAACAGTCTCATCATGCTTATTGTGACTGTGGCTGCTTACACAGAATTCAAGTGTGTTTGATAAGTGTAGTACACATTTTAGGAGCAGATTATATCATCGTTAATTGCTTCTTAAAAAAAATTTGTTACATGGTAAGGTTTTTCTATAAATGGAAGCCTTATATCTCTCAAAAAATAAAGTTCCCTGTGATACCAAACTTCTTCAGTGTAAGAACCACAAAAAGGAACAGTCATACTCCTTCCCTTATACACCGACAGTTTCTACACATGGTCATGCGAATGAGACTAAAAAAGACTGCAGTTCAGTTAACAGCCCCAGTGTTGAGTGGGGTGATTACTGATATGCTGGTTAAAGGGGAGAGAGGCAGTTGCTAAGACTTTTGCTGCCAGGCTCCTGAGCCAGTAGCCTTGCTCCCAGTTTCGCACAGAATCACAGAACGTTAGGGATTGGAAGGGACCTCAAAAGATCATCTAGTCCAATCCCCCTGCCGGAGCGGGAACGCCTAGATGAGGTTACACAGGAAGGCATCCAGGCGGGTTTTGAATGTCTCCAGAGAAGGAGACTCCACAACCTCTCTGGGCAGCCTGGTCCAGTGCTCTGTCACCCTCACTGAGAAGAAGTTTCTTCTCAAATTTAAGTGGAACCTCCTGTGTTCCAGTTTGTGTCCGTTACCCCTTGTCCTATCATTGTTTGTCACCGAGAAGAGCCTGGCTACATCCTCGTGACACTCACCCTTTATATAAAAATAGGCACTGGGGCAAGACTGCTGGTCAGGCTACAGAGGTTTCTTGCTAGACCAGGAGGACCCTGGCTGTGTTTTACCAAACTGTGTGGCTATGGTGCAATGTCCTCCTTTTCAGTCTGCTCAGTTTTATTGTACTGTGCATCTAAAGTAAGTCCTGAGATCTAGCTTGGTATGGGATTTGTTTTTGTGAGTAGCCCTCATGAAATGGGTTTGACTGTGTACAATACTAGTAATGGCAGGTGATGGCTCAGGCTCTCAGCTGTTCCTCAGGACAGATATCTTGTGAATTTTGCCTGTAAACATTGATTTCCTCATGGTTGTGTGTAACAGGAATGGAGAAATTTGTGTGCATCTGCTCTGAAGTTTCATTTTCTTAATCAGATATTAAGGTGATGGTGTTCCTAGGGTGAGGGACTTGTACCACCAGTGGAGGAGGATGTGCTCTCCCTTACCTAGCCAGCTGGCCTTGCACTAAGCAACTCTGTTGCTGTTTGAACCCATTGCAGAGTATCCCATTTCAAGTTGGCTAATTCAGACTTCGTGTATTTTATCTCTGATTTATAAGAGTGAAGTCTGCAATGCAAAACTGTGATTGTTTTAGTCTCTGTTGTTTTAGGAGTGGTAAATGTGGAGGGAGAGGTGTACATCCACTGCATTGTGGCTACCATAGCTAAAGACCATAGTTCATTCCTATTGTTTGTAAAATAGAGCTATACACTTATTAACAATGTTTTGCTGGTTGCTTGTGTGTTTCAGCTGAGCTGGTCTTTCTCTTAACTGCAGTTCTTTTTCTCGTAATGCAAACTGTCAGTTTATTCTTTTGTTTGTTTGTTTTTAATCTACCGCAGCTTTATTTTGTGATGGCTGGCAGTAAATCCACAAGATTTTATTGTGCTATAGTAGCTAAGGCATTGGACATGGTTGCAGTCCATGCCTTACTCTGCTCCTGGGCTGTGGTGTAAATGCAGGCAAGATGCTCCCTCCTCCCTGTGTCCCCATTTCCCTGCCTGTGAAATGGATAATGCCACTGACCCTCACTACAGGCTGGTTCAGGATTTGCTGATGGAAAACATTGTCTGACAGCATTAAAAGACCTCTTTAGAAGTAGATTTGGCAAATTACCTTTAAAATGAATATGGCTGTTGCTTATTTTGCAGATGCTTCTTAATTGCTTCATTGGTAGGGTTTTCATAGAGGAAGGTTGGGCATTGGGACTGAGCTCTTTCAGGTTCCACTGTGAATTTCTAATTGCAACCTGGCGTCTCCCTTTACCTTGCTTCTTCCAGAATATAGCCTTCCTTGCAGCGTTGTGCTAGCTGCAGGTGCCCACTTGGAAGATTAGCTGGGTGATTTTCATCTTCACTGAACTAGTAACTCTTAAATAGGTCTCTAAATCCAGCGATTACTAGTCACGGCTGTTCAGTTTATTCCCTTTAAAAGTCAGCCTGGCTTGACCACCCCCTGTGCAATCCACTTGTCTCCACTTCCTCAGTAATCACTCTCTGCATCTCCAAGCCTGTTCTGAATCCCATGTCACAAACCCTCTGATCTCTGCAGTGGAAAAAAAGGCTTTCCTCAAGGCTTCCCGTACTTCTTCCTCATCTTTTTCTTTCACCCTGCGCTTACCTGCCTCATGGGATGGAACCACTATCTCTTTTGGAGATACAAACAATCAACTCAATACCAGTGGAGCTGCACATTCATATTTCAGGAAAACGCAAGTATGCGTCTATGCAAATGTGTGTGTGTGTGTTCAATGCGTGCAAACATATGCACACAAACCAAACCCCACTTCTCTTCCTTCCTTGTAAAGAATTGTTTCAAGACCCATGATAATTGAAATGGCTAGAATAATGTTATGATATAAATCTAAATGTGATCTGAAAGAAAAGGTGCTTGAAGTCCTTAAAAAATAAACCAGTGTACTGAATATATACTTTACATTGGCTTTGAATAAATTCAGTTAATGAATTGAGCTGATTTGTCTTCCTGTATTTGGAAATACTGGACACACTAACCTTAGAGAAAGGATCTAGTTCAAAATCTTTGTATATGGCTATACAAAGTAGTTTATGCAGTTGTTGAATGTAGTACACTACTTTCTGGTAGGTGCCTACAGTTTCCATAGTCACATTTGTATAAACTTAAAGCACCAAATCAGTAGATAATAGGGCCAGGGAATGATGCTGGTTTGATCTTACAGTGGACACATGGAAAGCAGTTGCAGTCACATTGTTTCTCATTAACAGAGAGCTTCTTAAATAGAGAATTTTACTTTTGATTATTTTGAAAAACATTTGTGTTGAATAGATGTGCTTATACGCTAACCCTGCATCAGTTTAAACAAGATATAAATTTAGCTTCAATCTGTAAATTACAGATGGAAGTGAAATCAATATAAATCATATCTTAAACTGATGAGAACTTTAGGACATACAAAATCTCACTGATTTAAAATGCACTGTTTACTGTTAGACCTTCTGTCAAGCTGGTTAGTCTTTGTATGTTGACCAAGTGATAGTAAATATGTGAGTACTTAGAGTCATGAGTTGCTGTCCAGAATTGCTCAAGTTCTTTGTCTGTCATTTGCCAGCTTTCACTTAATCTGCTATTTAAGTTAATGACTTCCTAAATGCCATACAGGCTTTGTTATGTAGTCTTTAATCTGATTAGAAGCACATGAATAATTTAGCATGAGATTAAACCATGTAATTAATTTGTCCCATGATAATGAAATATTAAGTAGTTCCATTAGCCTAGGATAAATACCAAGGTCTGGAACTTAATTTTTACAGCTTCTTGAAGATGTTTTTCCTGGAATAAATGTTTATTAATAAAAAAATATCATTTAAAATGAAAACCCTGCTCCCCCCGATTTCCTGAAATTGGTCTTTGAGGTCTGAAAGACGGGTTTGGGTTCACAGTGATTAGAAGAAATCAAGGATGCTTTGTTCAAAAATGCCTGACTGTAACCAAACCCTGTTTCAAAACGATGAAGATCCTGCTGACCTCAGGTGAAACAGGGTTTGATTATTTATCAAATTATTTTATTATTTATCAAATCAGTAATTTCAGGCAATCAGGGGGATCAGGGTTTTCATGTAGCAGAAAAGCTCCAAGAGATCAGATGCAGATTTATTTATAATGTGTGCTGAAACATAACTTACTATACTTGCCTGAGTACTGCATAGTACATTTTGTAATTTGAGTGATGCATAGATGCTGGCACAGAGGAGAAAGCTTGCAAAGGCAATGGAATTGCCCTGCTGTGCGATGGCGATTCAACAGCATGTGTAAGTAGGTTATTTAATATTAAGCATGTGAATAATCCTGTTTCTTTTTGCTCATGTTCCAGCCTAAATTCCCAGTAATGTCACATAGCTTACTTTCCATCATGATTCCTGTGCTTCGTAATTTCTTCGTAATTTCTCTGAGGTGCTAAGCACTCTGGCTGTGCTAGGGGTATCACCTAGCCATGTTCTCA
>NW_010183929.1:0-288 GCF_000695765.1 Mesitornis unicolor
TTGTGAGACCCCACCTGGAGTACTGGGTCCATTTCTGGGGACCCAACTGTAGAGAGAGAGAAAAACTTTGTCACAAAGTCCAAGTCACGTACACCATGTTGCTGCATGCCTGGAAGCATGAAACTCAGCACTGGGCAAGGTGGCAAGCACTGGGTGAGGTGGCAACCATCACTAGATCCATATCTGGTGTTATCTAGATGCCTGGAGGAGTGTGAGATGAGGTGGAGGCCTCATGGTCCCAGTCCCCCATTTCTTTCCGCCCCAAACAAAGGAGCCATTACCTCTACC
>NW_010183930.1:0-1689 GCF_000695765.1 Mesitornis unicolor
CCATATTGCAAAGCAAGCGCCGGGTTAGAGGAGCCCCCGGGCGAGGCGTTGCCTGCACCGCTGTGATGCCAGGCACTAAAGCTGTCACCAAAATTTGGAATCAAACGCTGCACGGTGGGGTGGGCCATTGCCTCGGGCAGCTCCCCTGATGCACCCAAAGGGGCGGAACTTTTGGATAAGCACTTATTTTTCCTTTTGCCCCCTCCCCCTTTTTCCTTTTTAGCCACACTGCGGGCAGGCCCATCCACTGCTGGGGTGGGAAAGGTTCCCAAAATGAGGAGGTCGCTGTCCCCATGCTGTGTCGCACCCCTCGCCCGGCACTGAGCCTTCAGCCCCTGTCGATGCCTGAGTTGTTATATACGCTTGCTGCACTGTGACAGTATTATATGAAAAGCTTTGTATTATTAATTACATTTTTTATTATTATTATTTTTGGTCTGTTTACATTACAAGCAAGTGACATATCAACAGAGAGCTTCCTGCAATATACGTGGGGGAGGGAGGGGAGAGGATGCCAAAGAAATGTCTTTAAAGGGCTCTTTTTTGCATTTTTATATAAATAGAATGTTTCTAGCAGATATGTTTTGTTTAATATATTAAAGATTTGCCAATCTGCCACCATCTAGTTATCTCTCGCAGACTTTATAACAGGAATGTAACAGCACCTGAAGCACTCACTCTACAAAAGACCCATTTTGGTCCAGAACATGAAACAGGACATGGCCCAGAACCCAAAGCTTATAGCCCATAGCCCATATTCCATAGCCCATATCCCATAGCCCATGGCCCATAGCCCACAGCCTTGTGTCCCGGGGATGTGTGGGGGCTCTGTCCTCATCCCCAAGCCACCCACATCTCTGATGAAGCGACCACAAGCACAGGGAGCCCTCGCTGTGCAGTTGCCATCCTGGGTACACCAGGCTCTGTTTCGGAGCAGTTTTAGGCCCCTTCCTCACCCCAAAGCCGGGTGTTGTGTGCAGGAACCCCCTGGGCTGCCGGGAGTTCCCACTGAGCTGCAGAGTTTGTTTGTGTGGTTTCCCCTCTGGTTGGTGTTCTCCTGAGATGGGCTGAACCGTGACAGACCCAGACACCGCGGGAACGCAGCGTTTCCTACACGAATCCCCAGCAGCCGCCCCTGGAGCGGGGTGAGGGCTGGGGGCGGCTGTGCGGGTGCTGACGGGTGCCCACGGGCTGGACACTGGAGATCTCCCCTCTCACGGCCCAGGTCTGAGGCTGCCTTTCAAAGAGGGCACAGAACACAGCTTAGCAAGGAGCTTTAATAACGCAAACCGCCGTGTGCTGGGCTGTTTGTTGACCTTATGGGAACGAAGCCGCATTTCAACAGACCTTGACTCCTCTGACCGAGCAGACGCGGCGCTGCCAGAGCTATTTCTGCACCACGACAGAAACTTCTGCTTTCCCCTCTCGGCTGTGTCTGAGTTTGGAATATTTCAATTTTCAACCCAGAAATCTCCCCGACTTTTCCCGATCCCCCTCGCTGGGTGACAGAGCAACTGCACAAACCACAGCAGTGCCATGGGGGTACAGGGGGGCACATGGACATAGCCATGGGGTACAGGGGGACATGCAGGCCTGGCCATGGAGGTATGGGGTGGCAGCCCCCAGGTCTGAACCCTTCACCACCTCCCAGCCCCCAGTGGCTGAGGGTCCCTGGGCAGACTGTACCCC
>NW_010183931.1:0-14735 GCF_000695765.1 Mesitornis unicolor
ACTCTTCGTAGTCACTGGGCGGCTCTGCCTACGCAGCCTTTCATAACTCATCCACTGGAGGACCTTCTTCTAGCTGTGTCCCTTCATACAGATGTTCATGAGCGCACCCTGAGTTCTCTGCCTTAGCAAAAGCTAAGATAGATGAGAACCTCTTCCCCTTCTCTGAGTTACTGTTTTCCTGCTGTGTTATTCAAGTGGGTGCTGCGTGCTCAAACTTAGCTGGAGAAGTGAACACAGACTCACACAACATTTGATCTGAAAAGGGACCTCTAGAGGTCTCTGATCCAAACCCCTGCTCACAAGCAGCACTCCAAAGCTGGATCAGGTTGCTCAGGACATTGCGGGGCAATTGCTGTACATTTTCATGGTTGAAGAGCTCCCAGCCTTCTTGGGCACCTGAGCCAGTGCTGAATCATGCCTTGGGGGAAGTACTATTGTCTTGGTTATACTCTGAATTCGCTCTCTTGCAGGTTATGTGCATTGCCTCTTTTCTGGAAAGGGAGTGACTCCATTCTCTTTCCAGCCACCCTGTAGGCAGTAGCACCTATCAGATCCCATTCCTTGTCAAACCTGATGGGGAGAGGACTGACAGGCCACTATCCAGTGGTCTTCCACTGGGCTCTTCCCAGTTTGTTCACACCTCTCTTGTGCTGGGGAGCCCATAATGGACACAGTGGGCCAAATGAAACTTTATCTGCGCCATACAGAGGGCAATAATCACTCCTCTCCACTCATTGACTATGCTGCCATTTGTGCCACCCAGCATGCTGTTAGCTTTCACTGCTACAAGGGAACATCATGGGCTGATGTGCCAGGATCCTCAGGATCTTTTCTGCAGAGCTGCTCTTGAGCCCATTGTCTCTCAGGCTGTGCTGCCTCATAGGATTACTCAGTCTTAGGTGCAGCTCTGACCAAAGGGTTACAGGGTGGCTGTGGGGTGGGCTCAGGTCTTGGTGGCTGTGGGTTTCACTTTAAATGATGTGTTTTTTCTCCTGGCTTCCTTTCTCTGCCCCGTAGTGGCAAAGGCAGAGATCTGGAGAAGGAAGAGGAAACAGTCTTGCAAGAGCAATTTTCCCTGTACATTGGGAAGTGCAGCAGAAGGTGGAGAGAGTGCCGAGAGTAGAGTAGATCAGGAATGCCAAGAATGAAGGAAAGGTTTGATAGAAACCTCACGAAAGTTCAGAAAAAGAAATGCACCTGACATAATGTGTGGCTTAATGTGGGACTAAGGAAGAACTGAGCCAGAGTCACTTCAGAGGTCCACAGTGAAGCAGAAGAAGCCTGGACAAGGCCCTAAGGCTCACAAAAGGTGAGAAAACTAGAAACAAAGAGTAATCAGTGCAGTAAGGAAGTGCATGAAGAAGATCTTGGCCTTGACCTTCAGAAGTTCCTCGAAGGCAGTGTCAGGAGCAGAGTGGCAGGCCAACGTGGTTGATAGGGGTTGAAAAGCCTTCCTGGATAACTGACTCCATCAGGTTAGACTTTACAAATAGGTTGCTGCACTTGTTCACGCTAACTGGTCACTGTGAGCCAAACTTTGCAAAGTCAAAGGGCTGGCTGAATATCAACCTGTCATTTCCATGTTTAATTGGGTGTTTATGGTGTTTAGGCCAGTTTCCTAAGTAAAGGAGGTCATGCTGACTCTCTGTCCCTCCCCAAGTCATGCTTGACAAGGAATGGGCATCTCAAACTTCTACATTTGTAGAAGTTTTACAAAAATGGAGAGCCAGGTGGGAGAGGCCTGTTGGCATCACCACTGAAGGAATCCACTCCACAATCAAGCTTCCTACTGTGTTTGATACAATTAAATTATCCCACAGATTTAACACTTCTTCAGGGGTTACAACCGCTTAAAGGCTCTATGCTGCTCGACTATACTGTATACTCTAAGCTTTAGATAGCCAAAAATGGGAGAATATAGCAGGGAATGATCACCAGATGCTTGCCTCATTCCTTAAGCCTCTACATCTGGCTTCCCCTCCCCTCATCCTTCCCCTTCCCTTCTTATCCCCTTTCCATGAAAATGCAGATTACTTAGATTCTGTGGGCAGTGGCCTCGCACTTGTAGGTCGCACCAACCATGCCACTGTTGTTGTGGCCACTGGTACTGTGTTTGGCTTGCCACAAGGGCTCACAGCGTTGGGCTTAGCTTTCTGCCTATGCTGGTACATCTCCCATCCAAGCAGACTTCTGTCTCCTGGCAGACACAGACTCCTCCTGCTTTTAAAAAGGCAAGGTACTCCACCTGGTTTTGAAGACCATGTTTGTAGCAGCAAAAATGACTTTGCACCACAGCCAAAGTGGTGTCCTCCTGTAGACCTCCAGGAGCCAATCCACAACTCTGACCTAAGATTGCAGAAAAAGGTAGGGTTAGAGGCTGTATGCTGGTTTGGACAAATTTCTAGTCTAGGTCCTTCTGTGTTTTGGAATACCTCAGGGAAAAAAACATGAAACACTCCTTTTGGGCACAGAGTAACTTACATGAAATGTTCACTCTTTGTAAAATAAATGTTAAAAATATTGTAATATTTAAATACACTTGTGGTCAGTTAGCTATGTGCATAAACAACGAGAATGTATATGAACTTCTGGATTTACTTAATTCTGTAATTTACTGTTGCCACATAAGGGTTTCAGAAGCAGCATAGGCTCCTGAGATTGCCTCACAGTTTCCATTGCAACTGTTTTCAGTTGCTTGCAATGTTGCTATATTTGACCTGTTTAGATTAAACGACAGATAGCCACTTTGGATCAAAGCACAGTAGCATTTTTTGAGACTCAGATCATGCGGAGCACCATTACTTTTGATTATTATTGTTATTTCATTATTATCTTCTCCCAGGCAGGCGTAGGAGCCTGTACTGATTGAAATGGCCATGGGAGAGGAGCCGGCTGCTAGGGGGCACAGTGACTAACTGGGGAGAGGGTAAGACTGCCTTTTAGGGTTGAACACTGACAAGGAGGAGGAAGATGCTGGAAAAGCAAGAGTTGAAATAAAATGAAAATTAACTGAAGTCTGCAGGTGTTAATCACTGAGCCAAGGGAAGAGCACACAGAGGATGGGGAAAGAAACAACGCCAGCAAGAGATGGAGTAGGGAGGGAACAAGGCGACTGCTTGAAAAAAAAGAAGAGAGGGAATACATGAAAATAAGTGTTCGTTAGAAGGATGAATAGGAAGCCTTAGAACCTGTGGGGGAAAGGGAGTCAGGAGTGGGTGAATGACAAACCCGAGTGTCAGAGGAAGCTGGGACTGGGTGGACGTTTGAGATGTGGAGGGACTGGGCTTGACAACAACTCACAATTCATGTCACGGTGTGGAAATTACTGCACAAATAAATATGATGCCAGAGCCTGAATTTCAGACATCGCTGTCTTCGTTCCCCGCCCCCATACGAAATTTGGAAGCTGTAGTTCGCGTCCCCTGTTGAGGGCAGGTGAGCTCGGACGGGACGTGACCGGTACACGGCGGGTCGGGAAGCGGAGCAGCAGGCACTGCCACCCCGGTGACATCCGTTTTGTCGCCGGGAGCGCCGGGCGGGACAGCCTTCCTCCCTCCCAGAGCTGGGCCTCCCCGCCTCGGCCGGCTCTGCGGGGCCCGGCGGTCTCTGCTGCCGCCTCTCGGTGCCGCCGGGAGAAGGCTGTGCTGCCGTTCAGCGTAACCTGGACGGGCTGGAGAGCTGGGCAGAGAGAAACTTGATGAAATTCAACAAGGGCAAGTGTAGAGTCTTGCATCTGGGAAAGAACAGCCCCATATACCAGTATAGGTTGGGGACTGACCTGCTGGGGAGTGGCACAGCAGAAAGGGACCTGGGGGTCCTCGTGGACAGCATGATGACCATGAGCCAGCAATGTGCCCTAGGCCAGTGGCATCCTGGGGTGCATTAAGAAGAGTGTGGCCAGTAGGTTGAGGGAGGTTATCCCTGCCTCTGCTCTGCCCTGGTGAAGCCACATCTGGAATATTGTGTCCAATTCTGGGCTCCCCAAGTCAAGAAGGACAAGGAACGACTGGAGAGAGTCCAGCATAGAGCTACTGAGATGATGAAGGGACTGGAGCATCTCCCATATAAGGAGAGGCTGAGAGAGCTGAGTTTGTTTAGGCTGGAGAAGAGGAGACTGGGGGGATTTCATTAATGCTTATCAATATCTAAAGAGTGGATGTCAGGAGGATGGGACCAGACCCTTCTTGGTTGCACCCAGCAACAGGACAAGGGGCAGTGATCTCAAACTGGAACACAGGAGGTTCAACTTAAACATAAAGAAAAAATTCTTTACTGTGCAGGTATCAAAGCGGTGAACCAGGCTGCCCAGAGAGGTTGTGGAGTCTCCTTCTCTGGAGACATTCAAAACCCACCTGGATGTGTTCCTGCGTGATCTTCTCGAGGTGATCCAGCTCTGACAGGGGGGGTGGACTAAATGATCTTCAGAGGTCCCTTCCAACCCCTACCATTCTGTGATTCTGTATTTAGGATCATTTCACTCTGACAGAAATCTTTAAATCGCTGCTCTTCAGCCACTGGTTCACCACTGGTGAAGTCATGCATGCAGTGAAGATGGAAATTCGTAGGAAGGTCAAGACAGAATCCATGCCAGTTATCCCGCAGTGGGATATTGCCAGCTGTGAGTCAGAGCTCTTCACCCCGAGGGAGCCCCTCACCCACAGGAAAAAAGCCTTAGGTGCAAACAAATCTATAGGGCTTCTGTTTTGTAGGAAATGTGATGCATCACCTGTGAAAGCATTGTCTACACTTAACAGTCACGGACGATTGAAGCTACACCCCATGAAGGGGTGTAGAGGGAGTCCAGAAGGCAGCAGGCATCTCAGAGTGGTACAGTGCACCAAGAAGAATGGTCCTAAGTCCCAGGTTTTACTGGGAGACTGTGGGAGCTTTGCACTCAGCCTCAGAGCTGGAGGTGAACAGACTCTGGTGAAAATTCCCCTCGTGCAGTACATGAAGGTAAAAATCAATGGGTTATACCAAGCAGTTCAGCATACAGTCAGGTTTTCCTGGGGCTTACCCAAGACTTTGAGTTTAGCCACTGGCAACAAAACTGGACTGGGTCATGAGAGCTAGGCAGGGAAGTGTGGCATGCCAGAAACCCACTGAATCCTCTTGCTGGCAGAATGGGAAACAGGCAAGGTCTTGGTGGCTCAAGGACATTTCACTTGCTACTTGCATATCCTTGATTCCCTGCTGATTGATTTAGCTTAGTTAAAGTTATGTTTTCTCTTTTAATATTTACTCCCTTTGTGCAATGACTCAGTGTTTCCAGATGGGAAAGTGTGGCTTTTCTTAAGAACCTGGGAAATGCTTCCTGGGGGGAAGACATGCCAGTCAAGCCTGTTTTAGATGGTAGTTTTATGAAAACCGGAACACTGCTGCTCTTCATAACATCTGGCAGAAAGGTTACAGCTCTGAGTCATCTTAAGAAAAGGTTTGTCTTCTGCAATTTGGGAAAAGTAATATGTGGTCATGTAATTTAGGAATTTAAGAGAATGAGTGTGCCTCTGAGCAGAATTATATTGCATTGGCAACCTTAATGTTATTGTTTATTAACCTTAATGGCATGATTTTGCCTCTTTTAAATTATTCTTTTAATATAATTTCTGACATAGTTTCAGTGAACCATAAAATGTATTACTTAGCTGTTTCATCTTATGAATTGTAAAAAGAATACAGAACTAGGCAAATGCAATCAAATGCTGTATGTGTATTCAGTATAAATATATACATCCACATCACCGGTCTCTGCATAAATATTTAGCATTATGCAGATTGCACTCATATAAAATGCCATCACCTTTTTATTTAACTAACTTCAGCAATCTTTTTCTTAATTAATGGTGCATAATAGGTATACATATTCTAAAAATTATTAATAGTCACACACATATTAATTTACCACTGCTACAGACAAGTTCAGTCAGGTTTATATGAAAATATACAATTTCCTTGCAATGTAATGACGTGTAATATATCAGCCCACACTCATTTTACTTCTGCCATGCCCATTTAAAAATATGAATGTAACTTCAAGAGTCACTAGCAGGGTCTTGTCTTTGCTCAGTTTGGAGATGAAAACATCTGCCTATGATTTGTTGTGTATCTTTCATCACTGTTTTCCTGGTTCTCAGAATTCCAGTTAGAGGCATCATGCTGTGCTTCCAAGAGACATCAGAAGTGAGATGACACGCTGTTTTCTTTCTCTATCCATACTCAGTTTGACAAAGAAAACAGACTATGAATGTTCTTCAAGTAAAGCCTTTCTCCTGACTACAGTCAAGTCAGTTATGATTCATCTGTAGGTGTTTCTCTTGCTTGACAATATAGAGGAGGCTTTCAGCTAGGCTTTGCTAATACACTTTGCCTGTTGAAACTTGAATTGTGATTTTCTTGGCCAAAACAAGCTCTGGAGCATGCTGTGCTGATTGTTGTAATAGAGTTTTAAATTTTCATTTATTGTCTCATCCTAATATAGCTGGTTTGCCAGGAGGAGGGGTTTTCTAGAGTATTACTGACAGGTCTTTTAGCTTGTACAGTAGTATTTTGGTCTTGGCTTGTGGGCACTGGCTGGATTAAGGGCCCTACCTGGCATAAGTCTGGAAATTCCTTCTTGTAAGGGTCTTAGATCTAACTTGCTCCAGAGCCAAGTCTGATGAACAGTTGGTCCTACATGAAGCTCACTTGGTAAATAAAGAGGCAGTTATGAGTTCTTAGTCAAGTTCTTACCTGCAGGAGTGTTTCTGTAACAAAAACCAGCAAAACAATGCTCTCTCACTCCTGTGGGTAGCCTCAGAGAGGCACAATATTGAAGAACCCACTATCTTGCCCTTTTTTGTCCCCTAAAATGAGGTCTCTGGAGCATCTGATGAGGAGCAGTGGCAGCGGCCCTGTTGGTTGCAGCAACAGACTGGACTCTGGCAAACCACACATTTTTTCTCTGTGCAAAAGCATTGGACCAGTTCTCACATGGACTTCTCCTTTTCTACACCCTTTGGACTTTGTTCCTAGCTTTTAAAAGGGAGGGGGAAGAAATGGAGAGGGCAGGCAGCTGAAAAACTCTGTTCCCCTCCCTTTTCCCAAAAATCATCTGATTTCCCGAAAATGCCTGATTCAGACTAGATCTGTGTGCTCCCCTGAGCCAACAGGATTGTGCAACTCCTTCTGGAAGTTGCCTGTCCTGCCAGGGCTGGCAAGCCCAGCACCTCACCCCCGGGGGGGGGAGGCTGGGAAGCCGCATCCCACAGGCAGAGGGTGCTGTGATATTGCGAATTTGAGGCCTTATCCCCAGACCCCAGCCTTGGGGTATGTCTGGAGGAGGGTGTGAACAGGAAGGAATAAAGCAAAAGAGAAAGAGAGAAAAGAGAAAGGAAGAGAGAAGAAAACCAAACACGAACTAGGGAGAGAAGGTAAATATTGCAAACATTAGAAATGGGAAAGGAAAATATTTCTGAGCATCATTGTCTGACAGCTGGAAGAGTCAGGACAAGCTGCTCCCCAGTCCAAGGGTCTTAGCATAATTTTTGGGGTGCTGGGAAGAATGAATTGGGTACTTCGGGGGGAGGTACTTTCTGTTTTAATTTGCTGTGGACCAGTATGATGTTTGGAGACACTGATGGTCATAAAGGGAGAACATGAGTGAGTACCAAGATAGAGATAATCTCTCTGTTTTGTCAGTATGTAGCCTAGCATCCCTTCTTGATGCTTGGCATTGACGTATGCAGGAAGGAACAGAGATATAAACTTGCTTTTGAGGCGAATCATTGGCGTATTCTCCACAAGCTGGAGTGCTAGGGTCTTTGACCTGCCTCGCAGACATGCAGAAGCACAGGCAACATTAATCATTCACGCTGTTTTTTGTCCCAGACCATAACTCCAAAGTCCAATTCCTGAAAGTTTTCAGAACAGAAGATCTGCTTTTTCCAGATGTGGTGAGTTACTGAATCTCCAAGGGGAACTCAAGTTTATTAAGAATTTCATTTTATAAATTAAGTGTTTTTCCTGTATTACTGTACTGATTCTCAAATCTGAATGCATCTATAGCCCAAGTAGCCTCCAGAGAAAGGCAGTGAAGTAGGGAGTAGCACTTAAGACACTTCTGTTCAACTCCTGCACCACTTCCAGCTCCTATAGAGCTGGAGAGGAGCAGAGAGCATGACTGAGGTTGTACTTCTTCTGTGTGAAAGGCTAAAGGAGAAAGACAAGCCCCACAGAGCCACAGTGCTGTTCATTAAAACTGCAAAGCCAGAAGCTATGCTGCATTCTATGTACAGACAAAGACTACCTTTTTCACTAGGAACTGGGTGCGTATGTGGACAGAGACTACTGCAATGTCATCTTCCTCCCTCTTTTCTCAGGTACCTTTTCTTCTGTCTCCCTGTCTGGGCTGATGCAGCCTCCATGTATGGTGAGATCTTGTCACCCAATTATCCCCAGGTGTATCCCAATGATGTGCAGAAATCTTGGGAAATCCAGGTCCCTTCTGGATATGGCATTCACCTTTATTTCACACATATGGATCTTGAATCATCGCAGAACTGTGAATATGACTCTGTGAAGGTACTGTACCTGTCCTCAGGAGAGAAAAAGATGAGAAGGCAGGTTAGAGTACAGGACAGCAAAGCTGTGTTCAAAGCTCAGGGCTGGAAGAGGAGGTAGACGTGTCCTTCCTGTCCTGAGCTCCAAGAAGCCCAAATGACTGAGTGTATCTGCAGTCACAGTCACTAAATTGATTTAAGTTTGCCTCATAAACACAGGAGTATTGTCTGCCCACTAAGTGTCCCATCTGTGCCACGCTCCCCCTTCTTAGCCACATGGACACCTCCCTATTGCAAGACACATTCTCAGCCAGTGAACTGTAGGTATAAAAGGACCATATTCTCAGGACATTGATTTTCAGTCCCCAGAATTATTCAGAATTAATCCATGAGTGAGTAGAGATGATGTAATGTAATTAGAAATTGATTGGAAATGATGAAGGTTAAAAACAATCAAGTGATCTATGTATGGATAGTGAGCGCTCAGATAAAGTGCCATGGTCCATTGCACCACAGTTTTCTATGACCTATGCATCATGGCTTTCTTAAAACTTAGAGACCCAGTAGCTCTGCTCCATGTTGTCTCACAACACCCAGAAGATCAAGCATTTCCACGCAAACACAAAAACAAGAGCATCCTATCCTGCAACAACTATGTGTGAAAAGGGGCAATAAGATCAGGTGCAGGACCAGAAGGAGACCATGTAGAAGGACCAAGGTGGGACAGTAGGATGGAGGTGCTCTGCTACAAGCTGCAATAAGGTGTCCTTTTGCAACAAACTGATGAACCTGTTAGACTGCTCTGCAGACCAACAGTGGTTGGTTTAGCTATTCTGAACCACGGTGCTCATTTTTTGTACGAATGGGCCTGAGGGAAGGATGTTAACAGAGAACTTTCTGGATTAATTTGTATCTGAGAAATGAAGATGGATCTTTCACAGCTGAGAAGTCAGTAGGAGGGAACACTCCTCAAGCATCTTACAAATGCCATGAAACTGGTTGCCTAGGGCTTCTGTTCAGCTGTACCTTGGTTGGCTGTCTTCCATCCTTGGCCAGCTCGGTGGATGACACAGCAGCCTTGGTCCCTCCTGCAAGCTATGCATCATAGCTATGCCCTGGGAGCATTACCAGAATGTCATGAGAAATGCATGCAGTTTAGGAGACTTTGGTTAGCCACCTGTAAGCTGAAAGGCTCAAGTGTTGGTAGCTACACATACTCCAGTAATGAGATGAGACCTCTCTGCATTCTTCTGCAGATCCTGGCTGGTGGCCACATTGAAGGTGTGCTTTGTGGGCGGAAGAAACCTCGTGTCCCTGGCTCCTCGATTGTGGAGGAATTTCACATCCCTTATAACACCCTCACTATGAGCTTCCAGTCGGACTTCTCCAATGAGGACCGTTTCACTGGTTTTGCGGCCTACTATGTTGCAGTGGGTAAGGTTGAAACAGCCCCCTCTGAATCTCTGTAGTGTCCAGGCTGGTGGCAGGGTGGGGGAAGCTGACACAAGGGTTTTCCTTACAAGAATGCCTTATTCAAAAGAGATCCCAGCAGACTGAACTGCTTTCCAATATGGCCAGTCTAAATGCTGTCTTAGAGATAACTTTTCCTTGTTGTCCACAAGTGTTGTCTTGCTTTTTTCATCTTCCTTCTGCCCTTAGGGCCCTCTCCTAATCTTGGCTGATTCATCTTTTCATGCTTGCAGACTTGGATGAGTGCACAGATTTTGTGGAGGAACCTTGCAGTCATTACTGTAATAATTATATTGGAGGTTACTTCTGTACGTGTCCACCAGATTATTTCCTCTATGAGGATAAAAAAACATGTGGAGGTAAGAGCTGTGGTCAAGTGAGATGTTGTACATGGAATACCTTCTCTAGCAACCTTCTCAACTAGTTGTGATAAGTATATTTTGGAGAAAAGAACATCCCAGTGCAAACCTGAACTGGAAGTAGACCATGATTCTAGGAATTTCTATTAACATATTCTTAACATTCTTCCTTTTCGTGTCAAGAGAATTAAGAAATGATTAAATGACCTTCTCTAAAGACTGTGATGGAGACTCTTCTTAGCATGCTGCTATCTGTGAACCTTTTAATCTCTGGCAAAACAGGGCAGTTCAATGAAGACACAAAAATGGCCAAGGGGCTGCTTGGCTTGAATAAAAATAATTGAGAAGTCACAAATGGTGCATGTTGAAAGTGGGCTTTGAGCATGAGGGAAGGGGCCCTAATTCACAGGTGGAAGGTAAAAAGAAAGATGGATAGAGAAAGAGAGGACACTAAGAGAAATTAAGCAAGACCAAGCAAAATTAGATACGTGCTGAAGCTGCTCTGTCACACTGAGGATACCAGGAAGTTGTCCAAAGGGTGGACAAGAGTGCAAAATGGCTCAGACCACTAGAAGCTAAAGTCCTTGGCTAATTGAATATAGAGTGGCCTTGGCATCAGTTTCTTGAAAAGATGCAATGTTGTGACATGATTAATGCAGGTGACTGGGAATACTGGAGAAGTAGTGGAAGAGGGAAAGCTTGTCAGCCTTGCACCACTTCCCCTCTGAATTCTACCTGTGTCCTTCCTTAATCCTAGTGAACTGCAGTGGAAGCGTCTTCACTGAGCTATCAGGGGAGATTGCCAGCCCCAACTATCCCAACCAGTACCCAGAGAACTCACGGTGTGAGTACCGAGTGGCTCTGAGGCCAGGTTACTTCGTGGTGTTGACCATACACAGCGGGGACTTCGATGTGGAACCGGCCAGCCCCGGAGGGAGTTGCCACGACAGCTTAACGGTAGGTGTGGGACTTAGGGAGGGAGTCAGGAAGCTCTGGATCTCCCTTCAATCTCATATTCAGAAGCCTCTCTGACTGCTTAACTTTATTTTCAACTATGTTGCCTTTTAAAATTCTTGGGAATCTCTCTCTCTCTGAATACATTTGGTATTTCTCATTTCTTCTTTTTTGTTGTTTTCTCAGCTTGTCTCTGGAAAGCAGCGTTTTGGTCCCTACTGTGGCAGCAAATTCCCAGGTCCTCCTGAAATAAAAACTAAGAACAACATTCTAGACATAATCTTCCGGACAGACCATGCAGTGCAGCACAAAGGCTGGAAAATACGCTACTATGGGGATCGTGAGTAAACACTTGGCAAAGCATTCCCTCTGCTGCTGAGTTAGGAAGAGAGCTTGTCCCAAGTCAGATTCATGGTACAACAACATGTTAACGTGCTTACAGCTGCTGGTGTTGAGTGAGCAGGGGATGCCTGTTTGCTAGGGAGAATAATCACTGGGGAGAAAGAAGTTGGGAGCTGGAAGGAAATTAAATTTGGAACGAGTTAATAACTGATTTCCTCCTATCTCTTCAAAGCTATAACCTGTCCCCCGACTGTCATCCCCAACTCAGTTATTGACCCAAAGAAGGACAGGTATATCTTAAAGGACAGTGTGAAGGTGACCTGTGTGGAAGGCTATGAAATTGTGAGGGTAAGTTACATAAAAACCCCACATATCCTCTCTGGCTCACTTGGCAGCTTCCTGATGCCTTTTTCCATCAGGTTTCCTAAGCACCTCTGGGGACTCAAAGTTTTCACCACAGCTGTAATAAGTGGAAACTTCTTCCAGCCGCTGCAGCATTTTGAGGACCCTGCACTGGAGTGCCTCTGTCAGATGCATTTCATGGCCAGTGGCTTACACGGGTCGTGTGTTCTTTTCCCTAGCAACGAGACAGCATCTTGACTTTTCACTCCATCTGTCAGGACAACGGCGAATGGACTAACTCCCATTTCAGCTGTGTTCGTAAGTGACCCGTCTCTGTACTGTGGGGAGCAGACTGCAATGAAACCTTTAGGGTCTAGATCCACTGTATCTCCAGATTAGGAGTACACTGAAGGACTGGGATGTGAGCATGCTGAAGGGACAGGGGAAGGGAGTGTTGATGACTGTATAGGGACCAGAGGAGCTGAGTGGTTCCTCATCATACAGAATAACCATATTGTTGGTGAGGACAGTCCTTTGATTATATTTGGAAATGTTTCTTTCTTCTCTACAGCTGTGAACTGTGGTGATCCTATTACTATTGACAATGCTCAGTTCACATACGTCTCCGATCTTCATGAGCCTCTGTACAAAGCTGCTATCCGGTATCAATGTGATGCACCTTACTATACCCTAAAAATGAAAGATGATGGTAAGCATTGCCTCTGCTACACAATCTTATTTCTTTGATCAGAGGCCTAAGAAATGCTACTGGCATCATCATGGGGCTGGGATTATATCCCATCGGTTCAAGACTGGGAAAAAGTTCTTATTGGTGTGTGATTGCAGGCAGTAGTTTTGTGTTGCCCTTGTGTTCACACACTAATAATGTCTGTACAAGGGCTGTTGGCCTTAAAAGCATTAGCAAGTCCTCTCTCCATTTGCCTGGTGTGTGAACCAAGGAGATTCTGGTCACATCTGGCACATGTTTCTGGTGGAGAAGTAAAGGACTCAAGAAATCTATTAGATGACGTTTCTCCAAAATAGGGGCAGAAGCATCCTGGTGTGGTTGTGTGACTTCTAGGGAGATCTCAGCAATGTTTACCAATCTGTTCTTGCTTTGGAAATGAGAAGGTTAATACATCATCTTATGCAGTAATGCTACTTATCATCTCTTCATCTCGATTGTATCCTTATGGCACTCCTTTTTCCTTGTGTTTTCCAAGCGGTGTATCAGTGCTCAGCCAGTGGACAATGGGTCAACAAAGAGATGGGAACAAAGCTGCCGAAATGTGAAGCAGGTACTATCAAAAACCCTGTATATGTACATGCAACATATGAAGACCACTGCATCCTTCATTCGTCTGTTTTTAAACTGTTAAGCCTGAAAGTAGAGATGATCCTTTCTATGTTGTTTGAATCACATTGGAGAGGGTATTTCTGAAAGCTCTGGGCCCCAAAGAAAGGTCAGATGAGGCAGCAAAAAGTGGGCAACATTATAAGACATCTGGTATAACAGAACCTCTTTAAGTATCAGTGTCTGTTTCTGCACTAGTGTCTGTTTCTACCTTCAAGTGTGCACATTGTTAAGTTGTTCAG
The DNA here is from genome assembly GCF_000695765.1 of Mesitornis unicolor. Lineage (NCBI taxonomy): Eukaryota > Metazoa > Chordata > Aves > Mesitornithiformes > Mesitornithidae > Mesitornis > Mesitornis unicolor. The sequence goes on from NW_010183931.1 coordinate 13,601, forward strand.
TGCTTTAGTTCTCTGTCTGCACTGCAGGTAGCAAAAAGACTGAGACGACAAAAGAGAAGTCTGACAATGCTGGACCTTTCTTTCTTCCCTCCCAAGCTACACAGAAAGCTGTAGCTTCTCTTCAAACCTTCCCTGGTGGTAGTGTCCAGCTGTCCACTGGGCACTACAGATGCAGCAATATAGGGAAAAGGTTTTCACTGCTCTCACTGGAAGTTATAGTCTAAACCCTTAAGGTTTAACCTGTCATTCAGTATTCAGCTACACTTGCTGTGTCTGAAAGCTCAAGCAATATCCCTGTCAAGGACCTTGTCGTCCTCTTTCTGGGAGACACTGAGGAGGGAAGGCATGGGTACTATCCCTGCTCCTGACTGCTGGTAGCTATGGCTGGGTCTTAACTTCCAGCCGACAGAGAGAATTTTAAATCCTATGTATTCTGCACACTGTTCAGCTTACCCTGTTAGAGGAGGCAGCATGCCTAGGCTAGTCGTTCATGATGCCTGTTCACTACCCCAAACTCTCAAACACTCATTGGCAAAGTACAAGGTCCAGCTGATCCTCTTAAGGGCTGACTCAGCCAGTGGCTTGGACTATACAAGAGCACAGTGCAAAAGGCAAATGGTAAGATAAAGCTCAGGGAATTTACTACCCAAGAGGAAGTTACAAAGAATATGAGGACTATTCTCAGTGGGACACAGCAATAAAAGACAATGACAGGCAATGGGCACAAGTTGCAACAAAAGAAATTCTGACTGTATTTAAGGAAAATTGCTCCCCAGACCACTGGAATAGTGGCCCAGAGAGGTTGGCAAATCACCATCCTTGGAGATTATCAGAAGTCACCTGATGAAGTCCCTGAGCGGCCTGGCTTTGCAGTTAGGAGGGCAGGGAGAAGGGCAGTTAGGGATGAACAGGTTGAACTAGAGACATCGAGAGGTATCTTCTGGCCTAAATCTTTCTATGATTATGTGAAATTATTTAACTAACTGCTTCATTTAAATTGGAAGCTATCTACTGGCTATAGTTCTTTAATCTCTGCCGGTATGCTAAGGGTTCCAAGTAAACAAGGCAATGTAATAAGAAATTGATTTCCTAGCTATGTCAGAATGAACAGCCTTATTTGTGCCTTTAGTGCTCA
>NW_010183931.1:14766-22589 GCF_000695765.1 Mesitornis unicolor
TGCTGAACCTTATAGGACATTTTACTCGAAGAGCATGGAGCATCTCTGCACCCATAAGACTCACAGATAAGATCTCCATTAACCCACTGCTAACTTACTAAAAGAATGGAGAGGAAAAATGAGAAGTGACAAACATCAGTCACAAACCTGAACACTTAACCTGAGACTGTCTGGAGTTCACAAAAAAAACCAACCCAAGACACAAAAAATTTTAAAGAACAGTGTCATATTTTTAAGAACTTAAGCAAATATTGTTTCAGAGACAATCCCTTCACCTAACTGGAATGCAATTAAATGGAGAGTTTTGACATACCCAACACTGGCAGGGTGACAATAGCTGTGAATGTTCTGCTTTCCAGAAAAATAATTTGACAAGTCTTTTCAGCCTAAATTGAATGTTGATAGTAGTTTTGCTGGAATTTTCATAAATTTCTCTGTAAATACAAGTTGTGAACTTTGTGACATAGAATATAAATGCTGGTTACTCAGAATAAAGAATGATTTAGAGGACACAAGAAGGAGGGGACTATGGGCTTTTTAGCGGTACCTAAGAACTCCCTATTTGTAACTGCTGATTCTCCCATCTGGTTCCTCTTTCTTTCTTTTCTTTCAAGTCTGTGGGATGCCTAGTAAACCCATCCGAGAGAAAGCAAAGATTTTTGGAGGCACCCTTGCAGAAAAGGGAAACTTTCCCTGGCAAGTGTATTTCGAATACCCAAGAGGAGGTGGCGTACTGATCTCTGAAAGATGGGTGATGACTGCAGCTCATGTGCTGGAGGCACATGACAAGCCCAGAATGTATGCTGGGGTAATCAATGTTGCGAGAGAATCGCTGTACCGGCAGGGCAAGGAGCTGATCCCAGAGGCTTCGTTCATCCATCCTGGTTGGAAGATGCAGTCCCCAGAAACCAGGACTGATTTTGATAATGATATTGCACTACTGAAGCTGAGGGAACCTGTGAAGATGGGCCCAAACATCTCGCCTCTCTGTCTTCCTGGTAAATCACCTGAGTATGAGCTGGAAGAAGGGACTCTGGGCTACATTGCTGGCTGGGGCCAGAGGGAGACAGGAAAATTGCCTGTTTTTCTTTGGAAGGCTCAGGTTCCCGTGGTGGACATGGATAAGTGCCGTTCCGTGAAGCCAGAGGGCTCTGCTGACTCCAATGTTTACCGATTCACTGACAATATGATCTGTGCCGGTGGTGACAAGGACAGCTGTAAGGGGGATAGTGGCGGAGCCTATTCTATCCAAGATCCTCTTGATGACAGGCGGTACTATGTGGCTGGGCTGGTCTCCTGGGGACCGAGATGTGGTACCTTTGGTCTTTACACCAAGGTAGTGCGTTATTTGGACTGGATTACAGAGACCATGAGCAAGAATGAGGATGTAGAAGATCAGCAAGATTAGCTTTTGCTCGTTTCAGTGCAGTCACCCTTTCTAAGTGCGATGGTTACACGTTCAGGCTGGCTGTGATCCTGTTCACCCTGTGTGTACAGCAGGCCTACTCATTGTGCCTGTGCTGAGTGGAGAGTCAGGAATATGTATCCATTACTTCCACTATTGTCATGTCTGGAAAGGATTTTTTCTTCCGGTCATAATAGCATAAAAGGAAGATGCTATTCTGGATAAAGAGGCTCCTTCTGCTTATTCTCTTTTTTTTTTTTTCTATCCCATTTTTTCCCCCACTTGAAGAAGACTTAGCCATGCCCCACCTGACAGGGAGATTTCAATGAAGATAAGAGACAATAAGGGTTGTTTCCCTGGGTAGGTGCAGACCTTGGTTTCTCATTTATGTATTTCATGTATAGTTCAGAATTTCCAACAGCATTAAAGAATGTCCAAATTGCCTTCTGTGCAATGTGCTATTGTGTGTGTGTTGCTTTTCTTCTCAGTTTAGACCTAGTTCTCCTTGAAACTCCCTAAATCAAGTGTCTAGTCACATTATGACCCACTACGCTGCCAGCTTTTATCACTCTGTAATTTGTGCTACCTCACCTCTAACTTCTTTACAAAGTTCTTCTGAGACGGTTGCATCTCACTGAACAACCATTACCAGCAATGAGGATTTTGGGCTTCTGAATCAAGCTGAGCAGAAGAGACATCTTAAAAATCCTTTCATTCACCTGTCCTCAGTGCTTTATTTTTCAAACTTTATTGTGTTAGATGAGAAATAAAGGTTGCTTGATTTAGGGAAATTAGCGCTGTGGGAGAAGATTACCTGATAGGTTAGCGGTGTCTTCTGCTCCAGAAAGTCCTGTATCATTCACAAATATCTTTCTGCTGAGATGGTCAGGGAACTGGTACAGGTGGCATATGAAGACAGGGAAAGCTGAATGAGAAGTGATTGCCCACTCAGAACTGGTGAGGCCGCACCTTGAGTACTGTGTTCAGTTTTGGGTGCCACAGTATAAGAAAGACACTGAGGAGCTGGAGAGGGTCCAAGGAAGGGCAACAAACCTCATGAAGGGTCTTGAGAATAAGTCTTAAAAGGAGTGGCTGAGGGACCTGGAGTTGTTTAGTCAGAAGGAGGCTGAGGGGAAACCTTATCGCTCTCTACAACTACCTGAAAAGAGGTTGTAGGGAGGTGGAGGCTGATCTCACAAGTTACAACCCATGGGACAAGAGGAAATGGCCTCAAGTTACACCAGGGAAGGTTTAGGTTAGATGTTAGGAAAAACTTCTACACTGAAAGGGTTATCAAAGGCTGGAACAGGCTGCCCAAGGAATCACCATCCTTGGATGTATCTAAAAGCCATCTAGATAATGGTGCTCAGGGACATGGTTTAGAAGTGGGCATGGCAGAGTTAGATACGGGTTGAACTTGATGATCTTAAAGGACTTTTCCAACCATAACTATTGTATGATTCTATGAAAAGGAGGAAGCTAGGAGGGGGATCTCACTGCTGTATTCAGATACGTAAAGGAGGGCTACACAGAGCAAGAGTGCGCAGAAAGGTGAAGTGGCAGAACAAGAGACAATAGACCAAAACTACAGTAGGGGGATTTCCAATTGGGCTTTTTCCCAGGGTGTGTGTCAGCCCTGGAACAAGTGCCATAAAAGACTGAGGAATCTCTGTCCCTGGACATCTTCATAACTTGCCCCAGGCAAAGCCTTGAAGCTCTGACGTTAGTCCTGCTGTCAGCAATGGATTGTACTAGAGACCTCCTTTTCCACCCTAACTTTTTCTGAGAGTCTAGGAAACATGTGCAGCTCTGGTCCTGCACTCAGGTCAAGCACCTTCAATTTTGTGTGACAAACAAAAGGTTACTTTGTTGTTGGGCTAGTAACAAAGGACCTTATACTACATTCCCGAGGAATTGTGACTCACAGGATGTTGAATGCTTTTTACTTGTATAACTGTATGTGCCAACTTTAAGCTACTATAAAGTTTTATAGTCATCCCTTCTTGTTGCTATGCAAGTAGACTCATCTCAGCTTTAATCTTCTGGAGAGCAAAAGGAAATTGTCCATCCCTAGTAACCAGTCCAGGCTACAATCTTAGCCCATGTTCCTCTTATGCAAAGAGGAGACTATGTAATTGCAAAGAAACAATAATGATGCAGTGGTGCCGTTGTAACAATATTTTAGGACTTCACAGTGCGTATTAGAATTTCGTAAATTATACAGACATGCCCTCACATCTGGGGTAATCATGAGCAAAATCCACTGGAAATCTTACAGACTGCTATGTCTGGCTATTAGGAAGCTTCTGCTTTGGTATGTGATGGATACTTCAGCAGTAGAAATAGCTCAACAATATGCAATTTAGGGAAAATTAATCCATTTTAAGTTCTGAAAAAGTGACCTTCAAACTAAGGTAAAACATTTCCTTAGCTTCTATGACCACAAAGCCACTCAAGCAAGCAGTGTTGCAGGATTACTCACCAGCTTACTGACTAACTCCAGTCTTCCTGGAAAAGGAGAGGAAGAGAAACTGCTGAAATCAATTCAGGAGGACAGAGGAGAGAAACAGAAGCGTGGCTGAATGGCCCAGGAGTAGGAGACAGGAAAGACATTTAGGTAGCTGGGATTTCTCTTCCTAAGAGGGTCACAGATTCCTATAGGGATTTTGAGCAAATAATCTCTTCTCCATGTCTCATCATCCCAGATTTTCCTAGACTCCTGCAGAGCAGGAGATTCTTTAAGATGGCTTCTCAGTAATTTTCCCCAATTTTCACAGGGACTGAAGTGCTGGGTATTTTGTTGTTCTTGTCACCAGTACTCACTGAGCACCCCAGATTTTCCCTGTTCTTCACCTGGAATACCCCCCTGTTGTGTATGCCTCATTCTCCCTTCCCTCCTGCACACGAGGGTTTATCTATTGCTCCTGTGCAACTGGACATCTTGTTTCTCCATGCTGTTGTTGCCCCTCATGTTCCCCTCTTGCCCAAACAAATGGGAAAAATCAACAGAATTCTGTCCCCTGGAGATCATGGATAAATTTAGATCAGATGTGGAATTTCACAGATTACTCCCCAGGGTATATTATCTCAAAAGCAAATGAGAGATACTGACACCTGAGAAGATCTGGATCTCACAGAAAACAGTGCAAGCTGGCAACTATGACCTTACCCTCAGAGTTCCCCTGTCAAGCTCTTGCAGACTTCAATTCTCTCAGTGATTCACAAGAAAAAGATAGGTTGTTCTGCAGTACCAAAACTAGTCAAGAGGTAACTCCAGAGAATACCTTACACAGAAGAGGGGTCATCTTTCTGAGTCATCATCACTCTAGAGATGTTGTCCTGCAGTCAGACCTTTATTTCATACAGTATTAAAAAAATCCATCCTCAAATTCTGATCAGTAAAGGTTCCTGGGCTCTTTTCTCCATGAGATTGGATGTTGTCTTTCCCGTCTTTTGAATGTGGCATCACACAGACGACTTATTTTTGCCTCCCTTGAAGCCACCTGGAGTTTCAGACAGGGTAATCCAATGGTAGTTTTGTGACAAATGAGCAACTGCCACAGGCTGCTGCAGAACTGGAAGCACTTTAATGGCAGGTACAGCAATCCCTACGTAAAGGCTGCAAGTTGTTTTCAGTGATGGAGAGTAATTAGCAGTTGTTTAAAAACAAGGACAGAAAAACGTAACATTTTGTTTTCTCCAGCAATTATTTTAATATTCATAGAACTGCACTGATGTCAATGGGCATATGCCCACCATGACCAGCACAAAGTACCACATCCATCAAGAAAGTCTGCTGCCCTGCAAGCTTCCCACAGAATAGAGTATAGATGTAGACTGCAGTAGTCTGATGATATCATCAGCACTTCAAACAACATGCTTGCTGTCACAAGATTTCCTGATATTATTAAGGCTTCATCCAGTAATAAGATTTGGAAGAACGAGAGTGTCCACAAAGGCATTCCACAAAGGCTGCCAGTGGTACAGCAGCTATGGTAAGTTTTGAAGGTACCACCAAGAATTCATCAAACAGTATGGTGGCTTTCAGAAGTGCTCATGATGAAGGTTACACGGTCTGCATTTGAAAAGCCTTTGGGACATCATCAAAAGCTTTAGATACAATTTGCTGTGTCTGGAAATTTATACGCTATCAGTGATTCTTCAGCTAGTAGGACAGCAGCATTTAGAGCCTATCCTCCCCTATTATCCCTTTGATCCAGTCCAAATAGTTGAGGATCTTAGTGTAGAAGCCATAACCTTCAGCACAGCCGATACCCCAAGAAACAATACCAGTAGCTACCCAGCGCCCACTTTCTGTGTCTAACACTGTGAGGATGCTCCCGCTGTCCCCCTGGCAGGTATCCTGCTTGATTGTGAGGTAGCCAGCACAGAACATGTTCTCGGAGAAAACCATAGGTGTGTCTCTCTTCTTGCTGTCCAGCCAGCTCTGACACTTCTCTCGAGCAATCGCCGGTAGTTTCACATACTTCAAATGATTTGAAATGAAGTTTTTCTCCACACCAAAGCCGCTCACGTAACCCATGTGCCCATCCATGTAGAATGTGGTGTTGGTAGTATCTGGGAGACAGATGGGTAGTAGTGTAGGGCCCAGGGTTACTGGGTGTTTCAGCTCCAGCAGGGCTATGTCTCCATTGAAGTTGTGCTCATCTTTAGGGTTGTAATCTGGGTGGATAAAGATCCTACGCACAGGGTGGTTACCCATCTTGTGGAGCTCTTCTACTTTGATGTGGCCGAGGAATATTTTAGCCTCCTCTGCTAGCTGCTCCAGGCTTACATTGTTCCCTCCTGCCCCTTTGGGGAAGATGGTGTGGGCAGCGGTCAGGATCCAGCGATCGCCCAGGAGCGCACCACCCCCTCGCCCATAGATGCCAGTCAGAGCCTGCCAAGGGAAATTGCCACTCTTGGCTGGCTTGCCGCCCAAGATCCGCTGGACTTCGGTGACGGGATTGTCCGGCTTCCCACACACTGTGGAGAAATGCAAGGAGATCATGACACTCTCTGGTGCTCTGGCTTGTCTTTCTCCTTCCTACACCATCACTGTTCAATTTCACTTTATTTTTGCCTTCCTGGATAGACTACCTTGTCTTCCCTCACTGACACTATTATTCTTACTCCCCTCCCTGCACATTGTCCTGGCTTTGTACTGACTGCAAGCATAAATCAGTAAACACCAGACAAAGTAAGAGTTTTTTACTGACCTGGCAAGCAGGTAGGAATCCTCTTCTGGCCTTTTTGATCCACCCAGGTTCCCTCAGGAGAGCAGGTGAATCTGTCTGTAGGATGAGACAGAAGTGAATGAGACCCAGGTCTGCAGGTATGGGGTGGGAATAGAGAGGAGAGGAGAGGAGAGGAGAGGAGAGGAGAGGAGAGGAGAGGAGAGAGGGGAGAGAGAGAGGGAGAAGATTGTATTTTCAAGGGATTCCTCTCTCCAAGGTGTCCCACATGCCGCACTCAGCCCTTCCAACCCAAAGGCATCTTTTCCCAGTAAAAGCTGCCTGTGCTACGATTTGGAATGTGTCCATCTGGGACAGCACATACATCTGGAAGCACCTCAGTTCCAGCCGACCATAAAAGTTCAGGCACTGGTTCTGTAGCCTAAAGACCCATCTGAGTCAAGTCTTAACTCCACATGCTTACAGAGCACTGTATGACCTTATTTAGTCTGAAGTAGGGAGAGAAGATGCAAAGACATGGATTTTAGATGCAGGTTTCTGGTCTCTGTAGTTTGCAGAGGGTGGCACAAAGTGGTTTGTTCCAGAAAGTGGAAAAACATGAGTCAATTACTGCACATGCTCAGTATCTAATTTCTGAGGCTATATTGCACATCAGCTAACTTGCATGTCCCCTCTCAACACAAACTCCACTACCTCCAACATTCTTGCTTTTGTTAGAAAGTTTGTGCTGGTGACTAACAACAGTTTATATACAATTTATCTTACACTGTATTAAATGCTTCCAAGAAAAGTTTTACTATTATCTTTCAAAATTTACTAAATCACAGTCACCCCCCATCAGAATTTGACTGGTGCTGATATTTACTTGCTCCTGATCTTTTTTTTTATGAGATTGAGCTCTGACTCTTTAGGAAAAAGTTGAAACTCAGATGCAAGAATAATAAAATTCAACATTAGTACCAACCTAAAGTAGTCCTTAGCTGCTTGCTCCTGGCCCCAGTGCCAGCACGTCACCTCTCTCAGGCATGCTGCACAACTGGCAACCAGTTATCCAGGAACTGATTCAGCCTAAAAACCTACTTTTTTTTTTAAAATGAGCAGTCAAGTCAAGGCAATCATGAACTCTTTATACTGTTCTTGTAACCAAGGCTCCTGTGTCATCAATATCTCAGGTGCAAAAAGAACGCATGTGAATGGGTTTCAATGTTGCCTTAATTCTTCTG
>NW_010183931.1:22620-29361 GCF_000695765.1 Mesitornis unicolor
AACCGCTACATAAAAATAGATTTTTCTGCATGTATGTTATTTAGCCCATAGATGTTTCTGCTGCTGGACAATATTTCCAAGAGGTAAACAGTGTTACCGTGGAGTGTGAGTTTTTTTATTTGCATTTGTAGCAACTTGGGCTGGTGCGATGAGGCACCAGAATTTTGGTGATCCCAGACACCACGCCTCAAATTTCAATGAAAGAATGAAATCCAGTAGAGAAGAATAAATGATGACTACAGATGAGAGAGTAAGACCTCCTGCAAAAGTTAAGGAGAGCGTGGAGGAGGGATGTGATGGACTCTGGGTGGGAACAGGCTGAGACAACATGCCTCGGGAGCTACGTTGCAGAGCCAAAGAAAGACCGGAGAGCCTTCAATGGGAGGACAGCATGAACCCACAGCCTGGGGAGCAGGGATGATGCTAGCCAGAAATCTGAGAGGGCTTTTCACACACGGACTCCAGCATCTGTGTGGGATTAGGACTCACCACCGCCTGTTCCGGTGACAATGTGGTAATACGGCTCACGGCATCGGTATATGATCGCTGACTGGTAGTTGTTGTTTTCAGGTTTGTTAACATAGCTGAACGCCCCATTGGTCAGGTCTGGAGGGGTCCCACATTTTACAACTACAAAGGAAAAAAAAAAGAAGAATAATAAAATAGGTGAATCAAAGACAGCCTTACTGCTTGCAGGTTTAGGCTCAACTTTGACTGTGGCCATGATGTGATGGATGGAGAGGAACAGTTAGTACAGCAGAGAGAGGTTGTTCCAAAATATATCCCAAACTGGGATCTTTTCCTTTCAGAGATTACATTATAGCAACTTTTAGGTGATATTTTATGCATTTTTGTAAGGGAGGAAAACATTTAAGTTTTTGCAAGCAGAAAAATGTAATGAAAGTCGACAGTGGACCTTCATGGGTCCTTCCAGCCAGCATATCCATGAGTCTATGGTCACAGACAAACTGAGCCACAGAGGCTGAACTCCCCATGTTCTTTGAAGGGGAAAGCCATGGTCAGGGGCCATAGCCTCTGTTTCTCAGATCACTCACTTTCACAGCGAGGCATGGATCGATGCCATGTCCCATCAGCCTGGCAGACAGCCGTGAAGGACAGCAGCTTTTGGTTGCCCTGTGTGGGAGAGAAAAAAACATCTCTGTTGGGTGTACAGAGCCTTACATTCCCTCCACCACATTAAAATATTATTCTATCTGCCCATCTTCTCACTGCTGTCCAATAGTTGTCCCTCTGCAGTCTGTTCCAGTTGCTGTCCTCTTCCCTTGCTGCCTTCCCTCTATCCTGCGTTCGTCACAGGCTACAGATTCTTAATAGCAGGCCAAGATATCAGCAGCCACCAATCATAAAACCATGGCAAGTCTGGGGTGCTACCCTGTCCTAGCAGTAGGATGGCAAGTGAGCCAGGTAACATCATCTGCTTCAAGTTTACTTTCATAACCTTCCAAAGAGATATTCTTGTTTACCAATATTTCCTGGCATCTTTGTCTCTCATCTTCTGCTGGGCCTTTGTGAAACAGCAACTGCATAAGGAATGGAGCTAGGAAAGGAGAAAACTCTGGGAGAAAGCCAAGAGAAGCAAAGAAGAAACAGAAATTGCAGGAGGTTGCCAGGCGTGAAATCTCCAAGGAAAGTTTTACTGAAAGGTGAAAGACTCACATGAACTGAAGTCAGAACATGGTTGAAGGGAAGGGAGATGGGATCTCACCTCCATCAGGTTATATCCAGTCTTGCAGCTGACAATGAAATAGTCCTGAAATTGATACACAGGCTGCAGGTCTCTGATGATGGTAAACTGATCCTGTGGGACAGGCTGTGGGCACCGTATTTCTGTCAGAGAATGGGACAAAGTTGGCATTAACAAATGGTGTAGATACGCTGTAGTAGCCTCTGGGGAAGAAACATCTTACTCTCCGAGGTGTAGTGGATCTTCCAGCCACGGCTGAACCCTGACTCATCAGTGAGGAAGAGTATGTCCACCTCATTGCTGTTGGTTTCAATGCTGCCAGGTGACTTCTTGCCACAGAATTCACCAATCTCTCTCCCTCGTGCTTGAATCTGATGAGGAAAATGTGTATCACAGGAACAGAAACACTCCTCTTTGACCCAGAATCCCTATTTCAGTCCAGACCAAGTTTGCTACACTGGCAAACCTATGATAGTGGACAGGGATGTCTGTCTGACCCACTTTTGCTGGTACCTGCGAGGACAGATTGGAACAAAGGGCTGACCCACCACAAGCTCTGCTTCTCCCTTATCTTGGGTAGCAAAGCCATGAATCCTTTCAAATCCTGAGATTAAATCAAAGTGAGATAAAACTGGTGGAAGGATGATTTTTTTTGGCTCCACTCACAGGGACCTGTGACTCAGAGCCTCTGACCTCAGCACAACGGTAATTAAGCACACTGAGGGAGGGACAAGGGAAGAGCTCAGTCCTTCGTGCTGGGGCATTCTCCTTGTTCTGATCCCATATTTCTCACAGTGGTGTCTCCACAATTCCTGCCCAGGTCTGGCAGCAGGGTTGGAAGCAGAGTTTGCTGATCTCCACTACCTTGAGCTGGTCGTAAGGACAGTGGACTTGCTGGTGGTCTTCAATCTCAAAGGGCTCCAGGAACTTGAGGATGATAGACAGGCCCTTCTGCAGCCGGATGCTGTAGTTACACCGGAGGTCTTCAGGATAGGGCTGGGGGTACTCCGGGCTGCTCAGGTACCCAGACTCCTCAGTGAACAACTCACTGCTGCACTCCACTGGTGTAGAGGAAGAAAGCAGAGGTCACATTGTGGAGCTGTGTTTTCTGCAGCCCTGCCAACTGCTCCCTAAGTAACTTCTCCCACTCTTCCTGGCTGAAGGGCTCCTTCCCTCAAATACTCCGATTTTTCAAAATTTCAATTTACCTTTGCAGGAGTGGTGGTCACTCTGAAGCTGGTAGCCAGGCCGGCAAGAGCAGAAGTAGCCACCCACATAGTTGTGGCAGAAGTGCTGGCATCGAGGCCTTTCATCTGTCTCAGCAGCATTGTTAGGGTCACATTCATCAATATCTGAATCACAGAATCATTAAGGTTAGAAAAGATCTCTAAGATCTTCAGTCATCAATCCAGCACCACCATGCCCACTAAACCATGTCCTGAAGCACCACATCTACACGTGTTTTGAACACCTCCAGGGATGGTGACTCCACCACTTCCCTGGGCAGCCTGTTCCAATGTCTGATAACCCTTAAGTGAAGACATTTTCCCTAACATCCAACCTAACCTGGCCCTGGTGCAACTTGAGGCTATTTCCTTTTGTTCTATTGCTAGTGACTTGAGAGAAGAGACCAACAGCCACCTCACTACAACCTCCTTTCAGGTAACTGTAGAGAGTAATAAGGTCTCCTCTCAGCCTCCTCTTCTCCAAACTAAACAATCCCAGTTCCCTCAGCTGCTCCTCATAAGGCTTGTGCTCCAGACCCTTCACCAGCTTCGTTGTCCTCCTCTGGACATGCTCCAGTTCCTAAATGTCCTTCTTGTAGTGCAGGGTTCAAAGCTGAACACAGCACTCAAGGTGCAGCCTGACCACTGCTGAGTACAGGAAGACATGGGAGATGCAGGGACAAGGGGACGAAAGTGTTAAACCTCTGTGCCGTACATTGAAAGTACATAGAGATCCATATCCTTGCTTACAGCTTCTCTTAATTTGCCTGACAAGGAGGAAAACTGGTTGGAGCCACACAGGCTTCTTTCTACATGCTGAGGCTATTGGCTACTCACCCACAGCTTGGTAATAGGCCAGGAAGCCCCTGTAGGGAATCACTGTGCCATTATCTTCATTGGAGATATCAGAATGAAATGACAGATGCATCCTGTTCCCCTTAGATACAAATTTCTTTCTTCCTGGGTAATTGCCTCTGGTTGACCCAAGATGGCCACAGTATCGGCCCAAGTTCTTCTTGTCTGCTTTGACCTGTCAAGATTAAAGGGAAATCACTGTGGCCTCATAAGATTCAGCCTGCTCCATGCACCACCATTACTCAGTCAGTACCTGCTCCACCCATTTCTATCTTTAACCCCTTTCCTTGGTAGGAAACATGAGAGGAGGCCTGGTGAACAGCCATTGCAGGTGGTGGCCACTGGACTTCCACCTTCAGCCATCCTCTTGGTCCAGGTATCTATGCACGTACCTTAACATAGTCATAGAAGCAGGACTCGGATGGCTCCAGGTCAAAATATCTGAAGTTCAGCTTCACCACATAGCCTTTTGGGACATGGATATCCCAGATGCTGATGTTATTGTTGGGATATGGCTTGGGATAACCAGGGGATTTGATCTCCCCAAAAAGCTTTCTTGGGACTGAACTGGAACTGACCACTCCAACAAAGAGGAAGGCCCACAAGAGAAAAGGAACGTGCCTGTGAACATGGCAAGTAAGCTATGACATTGCACAAAATTAGGTCATCCAAAATCAGGGGAGACTTCAACAAGGGACTTGTGCACTGTCTAATGGACTCGCCTGGAAATGAAGACACCAGCACTACCCAGGTTCCAGCAAGGCACTGTGACCCAGCCAAAGAGATTCATCAGCCCTGGAAGCACTCTTGAAGGAACACAGGTGAATCCCCTGAGAAAGGTCTGCTTGTTCCCAGCACCCATGGAGCTAGAGCCAGGGGCTGTTTCGCTACCTTTGGCTCTGGGCCAGCATGTCGCTTCTCTATCTTCTCTAGCTTAGCTCCTCTGCCCAGTTCCTTTGGTGAGGGTCTGAAGACTTCAAGATCAGTTTGCTGAGGAGCAATCCTGCAGCATCTCCTGGGCAGCCCCTCTACCCACTTACGCCTTGATCCCTCTCCTCCAAAAGACGCCTTTTTTTACTCATCTGTAGATCCCGCCAGAGGACGGGATTATCAGTGTTCCTCCAAAATAAGCTCAATGCAAAAATCTCTTGAAAACATCAGCCAGGAAGATCCTTCTTCCTCAACCCTAGATCCTTCTTCCTCAACCCTACGTGCTTTAATGCTTTAATGAAGGGACAGCAAGGATGAGCTTAGTCCCCTTTGCCCTCTTCTCCTTCCTGCAAGGGGGTCTAACCCTCCCGTTTATTCCCTCCCCGCCAAGAAGTCGCTGTTCACCTCCCCCTCCCCAAATCTCCAGCTGCCCCCCCACTCACATGTCCATGCGCTCCCCCGCCGTGCGCGCAACCCGGTCCGTCCTCCCCGCGGCCCCGGCCGGAGCCCGGTGGGCGGTCAGGTAGGTGGGGAGAGGCGGAGGGACGGAGGGAGGGAAGAGAAAGCCCGGTTTTGCGAAGCAGCCCGGCTCCTGCTGCCCTCTGCTGCCGAGCCGCTGCCGAGCCCCTCGCATCCGTCTCCGGCCATGCAAATACCGGGGAGCGCTTCTGGGGGGCCGTCACATTCTCTTCGCGGGGAGAATGCAGGAAAACGAGTGTTGGAGACCTTGCCTAGGGTTTGGTCTGCAATCCAGCACCTGCTCCGAATTTGTTCCCTCCTCCCCCTCGCAAAAGGCGTCTTGCTAGGAAGTATCCCCCACTCCTCCTAGGCAGTTTTCCGGTGTAGGAAAACCAGAAATTTTAGTCTTAACTAATTAAGTAGAACTTTAAAAAAACCCCAAACTGTCAAAAAAGTAGAGGCTTTTTTTTTTTCCTGTTCTGGCTTGCTGAAGAGCATTTCAGAGGGTTTTTTTTCGGGGAGATGGGAACTGGGAGCTTCTCCAGGGAAAACATGAAACCTCAGACATTTGAGTTAAATAGATATTAATAAAAATTATCAAATCTATGGACTTAAAAGCATTCTGAGAACAAGTCCTTTTTCAAGGGCCCTTCTTGCTGTTTGTTCTGCAAACATTTTTAGGAGAAACAAGATAGAGAGCTAAGGCCCTCAATATTTAATGGGGAAATGAGAAAAGATAGCAACTTACAAACACATTTCAAGGCTTTTAGCAATACATTGCCCAAGACCTGTATTGTGTGCCACCAACTTTGTGAAGTTTAAAATTTCCTGACTTTCAGATTTTGGTGTAAGAGGTAAAACACAACGTTAGTGTTTTCCCTTAGAATTATGAGCAGTTTCAGTGAAACTAGCAAGTTCCTTGCATTGAAATAATAGGAAATAACTCACAGCCACAAAAACATGTAGACTAAAGATTAAAATAGTGTTTAAAAGAATGAAGAAAGCTTCTTTGGCATATTTATGGAAGTGCTTTGAAGACTAGAGAACTTGCTCATCAAACACCTTTGAATTATTACCTGAAAAAGAACACCTAAACATGTAATTAGCATCTCTATAATAACACCATATGAACCCACACATCAGAATTAAGATTAAGCAGAGGGGGGACATGACCCCAGTACTTCCTGATGTCCAAACATCTCTGTGTGATGAACATATTTGGGCAGGATCACTGCTGTGTGGTGCTATGCTGGAACAGGTTCTGCTGGCTCACTGCCCCACCAGAAGGGACGCTTTTATTCAGAAACCACATCTGGAAAGCAGCTGGCAAGCACCGGAAACTGCTCTCGGAGACACCTGTTATGGACATGGCACTGGTGGGGAGAGTGTTCCCTGGCAAAGCACAGGTAGACAGAGGTAATTGAGGATCATTTGTAAGAAAGCTGATCATTTCAGTGTGTTCTTGATGAGAAATCTGTCCAGGGGACACTACTGGGAGTTTCCAGTGGCACTTTCAAGGCAAATCTCACATGTCTTCACTTCCTCCCTCGACATCCCCTCCCCCCC
>NW_010183932.1:0-286 GCF_000695765.1 Mesitornis unicolor
CCTGGCCCTGGCCCGTCACTATGGCCTTGAGGGGTGGCTGGGGGTACCAGGCCTTGCTCAGGGCTGAGGGGGACCCCCACCATACGACTGTTCTGGCCCTTGCTGCACCCTGGCCTGCAGCACCCACGCCATTCGAGCCAGGGGAGCAGAGCCCACTCGGACACTGTCTCTGCCCCGTTTGCTGTCTGGGGCCATAAAACACCCTGAAAACCAGGGCATGGGGACAGGCAGCAGGCTGGTGCTGACCACGGCTCCTCCTGAGCCCCCTCCCTTGGGGCCCGACAAG
>NW_010183932.1:374-2536 GCF_000695765.1 Mesitornis unicolor
GGGGGGGAGCTGATGGGGCCGCCTTGGCATCCATGGGGCCTGGACACCTCTGCCTCCATGGCACGACCCAGTGAATTGTCCTGTGTTTGTCCCTCAGGAGGGGAAGCTCAACCAGCGTCCAGGTGAGGTCTGTGAACCTGTGGGCTCCTTCCAGCCTGGCCCTGGAACATGGGGCTGCGAAACCTCAGCGCTGCTGGGGGAGCTGCTGGGCCTGGTGACCAGAGTCACCTGAGAGCTCTGCCCATGGTGTCCTGTATGCCTACAAAACCCCACGGACTCGGAGTGACCTGGAGAGCTCTGCCCATGGCATCCCATGTCCCTACAAAACCCCAAGGACTCAGAGCACTCTGTGTCCCTACAAAGCCCCGAGGCCTTGTAGCCGGCTGTGGCCGTGGCCTCTGTCCCCATGGCCATTTGTAAACCAGCATTCCTGAGCTATGGAAACTGAAATTGAGTCCCAAAGCCTTCAGAAGCCCAGTCTGTGGAGGAGCAAGCCCTACCCCAACACAGACACCAAGTGGCCTTTGTCAAGGGGACTTGGGTGCCCTCTGAGGCCAGCACCCTTGGTGGCAGGTGCCCAAGGACCAAGGGAACGGCGCACGCCGACTCCTGGGCCTTCTCAGCACAAGACCTCCAATACTTGACCATCCTCATCTGTGGGGGACGTTACGGTTGTTCCTCCTTCCACACCGTGCTCACTGCAGCAGCACAGGGTGGCTCAGAGCTGCCATGGAGCTGATGGGGATGATGATGATGAGGGGAGCTGGCTCATCCCTCACAGCCAAACGCTGCTGAGCAGCTGTGGGGCCCTCCAACAGCCCCGGCGCAGGAGGGGACAGCCATGGGCTGACCCCAAAGAAGACCCAGTGCTGGAAACCCTCCTCGCCGGCGTCTTTGGACGCAGCTTGGGGACCCTGGTGCTGCGAGAGGCGTAACAGCGATGCTCGACTCTCTCTCCTGCCTCTGCTTCCAGCTTTGCTCTGTTTTCTGTCTCTCAAATCACCACTGACTGCACTTGGTGTCTGCTGTGGCTCTATACGGGACACAAGAGCATCCTGCAGTGGGTCCTGCCTGCCCGGGGCTGCTGGGGCAGGAGGGGAGGTTGGAGCTGCCCTGCAACGAGGGCACCCCAGGAACGGGGGCACCCCGATGGCTCTGGGTGTGCAGAGCTCTCCACCATGCACATGGAGATGCCTTCAACGTCGGGACATCCCCGGTGAGCTCCGGCTGCTCGTTCTGCTCCATGGGACCTGCACTGCCTCCACCTCTGGGTGCTGACAAATCTCACCATAGGGGTCTGGGGAGGTCCCTTGGAGACATCCCCCTCACTCCTGCTCAGCTTCTCCCCTGTGTTACCACCACTGCGGTGGAAGAGTTGGTCCCTGCTGTGTCCTGGCCCTTAAAAAACGCTTTTCTGGCTTCACACCACCAGGACAGGGGGGGTTTTGCTTCTGAAACGCTCAGAGCTGGGGTCAGGTCTGCAGGCTCCCTCTCTCCACCCTGTGCTGCAGAAATGCAGCGCTGCGTGGTGGCACGGGACGAGCACCCTTGGTCCATCCAGGACGGTCCAATACGGCTCAGCCCTGGCAGGAACCTCCTGGTTTTGTGGCATCCCTCACCCAATGGACACCGCGTGGTGCCACACATGGAGCCCTGATGCAACCAGCCGCACCCCAGCACCGATAATGAGGCCTTTGTGGTCCACCATGGCTCCCGCAGGAGCTGGGACATCCCACGGCCAAACTGGTTCTCCCCAGCTAACCCCACAGCCAAACTGGGGCAAGTTCCCATGCAAGGCCCTTCCACCGTGGAGCAAACACCAGGTGCAGCACCCAAGGAAGTCAGACCTGGAGATTCCACTCCTGCCCATGCCCAACAGGACCCGAACGCGGCTGTGCCCGTTTTGGCCCTTCTGTGGCCCGTGGCCCGGCCAGGGCTGTGTGTGGCTTTGGACTGAGCCTGCCCATGCCAACCCGGGCCAGTCCCGTGGGCGCACCGAGGGTTCTGGCGGGGAGGGAACGAGCCCCAGGACATGCGGTTTCACTCACCCCCTTTTCTTCTCCGCATGGAGGCTTGGAATCAAGAAACAAAAGACAACATGAGTGGCATGCACAGCTCCTGCGCTGCTCCCGGCCCCAGCCCTGGCCTGGCCTGGCCGCCTG
>NW_010183932.1:2560-5212 GCF_000695765.1 Mesitornis unicolor
CCCCGGCCGCCCCCCTGTGCCGCCAGCACCTGACCCCTCACCAGGGGCTCTGGGGAGCAGGGCAGGACCCTGTGCACCCCTCTGGGCGCTGCAGCTGCTCCAGCCCCAGCCCTGTGCCTCACTCGGAGCAGGAAAACACCATGTCAGACAGAATTACAACCAGGAGGGGTCTGGGTGGATCTAACGCTAATGGAGAGGCTCTTTAAAAGCCTTTAATCCCCACTCTGGACACAACAGCCCATGCATCTCCTAGCACCAGATCCTCAGCCTCCGGTAAAGCCAGGACCGTGGGATGGGAATGCTTGGTCAGCAGTGGCTGGGAATCTGCATTTCCAAGGGGACCGGCGCGACATGCGACAAGAAAATGCTCAGGTACGGCTATGGGAACGTGGGATGTTAGCAGGGCAGGGACGGGCTTGGAGGAAAAGGGGACAGGGAGCACCCAACAGAGCTGCAGGGGAAAAATGTCCCTTTCACCGACGCCACTGTCCCCTCCATGAACACCAACATCCCCTCAGAAAGGGAGATCAGGCTCCAAACCTGCACCCCATGGAGGTGTGGGGATGCTGGGCTCCAAACCTGCACCCCATGGAAGTGAGGGGATGCTGGGCTCCAAACCTGCACCCCATGGAGGTGAGGGGATGCTGGGCTCCAAACCTGCACCCCATGGAGGTGAGGGGATGCTGGGCTCCAAACCTGCACCCCATGGAGGGGAGGGGATGCTGGGCTCCAAACCTGCACCCCATGGAGGTGAGGGGATGCTGGGCTCCAAACCTGCACCCCATGGAGGTGAGGGGATGCTGAGCTCCACCAAAACTCCCCATTTGCAGCAAAAGCCAGGGGATGGAGCCCCAAAAAAGGTGTGGGAGCAGCAGGAGGAGCGATCCCCTGTGCTCCCTGTGCTGTGCTGGTGGGGATGGTTTTGGGGCCTGGCCACAGCACCATCCCTGAGCCGTGGGACACGAGACAGGGGCAAACCACCACAGTTTCCTGGACAACGTGGACTACGGCCACTCTCTACAACCCCCCTGTGCTCCTCGTCCCTCTCCAGGTAGAGATGCAAACCCCCCAGAGGACTCATCTTTAATACATTCTGTGGCACAGCGATTTCCCCGCTTTTCGTGACTTCCCCTCTCCCTCTTCTGCTCTCCTCCCCCTCAGGCTCTGCAAACCCAAACGCATGCAATGGGGAAGGGGGGGGTCTCGCTGCGGGTTTGGGGTGCGGGTGGCCCCGTGGTGCTGCCCCATGGGCCAGCTCCAGCGCCGTGGTCAGCCGTGTCCGTACCCCCACAAAGGGACGTCTCGGGGTTTGGTGTGGCACCGTGGTCACCAAAATGGGGTGCAGGCAGTGGGGAGACGTGCTCTGGCAGCAGCACTCGTCACTGCACCGCTGGGATCTGCTTTTGGGACCAGCAACCAAGAGCGGAAACACAGACATGGGGATTTGTGTGGTTTCTGTGCAACGGGAAGAGCAAAACGGGACAGAACCGGGCCCTTCTGAACCCTCTCCCTCAGGGTCAGTGATAACAGGGACAGGGGTGGGAACCAAGGCCGTGGGCTCAGCATAAGATGAACCCCGGTGGCCATCGACCAGGGGACGCGAACCCTCAAAGGCCAAGGTTTGTCCCCTCAAAGCTCCAAATGTGGGGGTTTCTGCCCCACTTTCTGGGTCTATTTCTCCCAGGACCCCACAGGGCTGTGAGGCCTGGACGTGCGTGGAGCAGTGGAGCAGGGCAGGAAAGGTGAGGGACCTTCCTGAAAATGAGCCCCTAAAGAGGGGTCCCTCTGTGCCTCCTGTGCCCCGCAGCCATGAGGGCTGCATGGCCGCCGTTCTGCTGGCCACCATAGCCGTTCTGGTGGCCACCGCAGCCGTTCTGGTGGCCACCCTAGCTATTCTGACAGCCACCATAGCCATTCTGCTGGCCACCCTAACTGTTCTGCTAGCCACCACAGCCATTCTGATAGCCACAACAGCCATGCTGCTAGCCACCTTAGTCGTTCTGCTGGCCACCATAGCCACTCTGATAGCCACCCTAGCTATTCTGCTGTCCACTCTAGCCATTGTGCTAGCCACCACAGCCATTCTGCTGGCCACCTTGGCAATTCTGATAATCACAATAGCCATTCTGATAGCCAGCATTGCCATTCTGCTGGCCACCATAACTGTTCTGCTGGCCACCATTGCCATTCTGATAACTACAACAGCCACCCTGATAATCACCACAGCCGTTCTGCTGGCCACCCTTGCCAGCACCAGCACCACTGTTCAAATGGGCAAATGGTTCTGCACAGAGGGACGGGGACACCACTGGGAGGGTGCACGAACGCCAGCACCACTGCGGCCCTGCTGGGGTGCTACTGGGACGCACTGGGAAGGGGTGGGCTCAACCACATCAGCAGGACGGATGGGAAGGGGCTTCGGCACGGGGAAGAGAGGATGGGGAGGGGGTGGAGAGGCTTCAGAAGGCAGGCAAACATGGAGACGCAAGCCGGGAGAGCAAAGCATCTGGAAACGTGGGTAGGCGCTGTAGTGGCAGCAGAACGTGTGAGTGTGAGTGTGTGCGTGTACGGGAGGGGGACGCCAGCTCATCCGGGGGGACGCCAGCTCATCCCAGCTCTGGGACCCGCCTGACGAAAACAAGGGGGTACCTG
>NW_010183933.1:0-24759 GCF_000695765.1 Mesitornis unicolor
CTTCCAATCCCTAACGTTCTGTTCTGTTCTACTCCTGTGCAGTCCACACAGAGGGGGTCAAAGGCAGGGAAGTTGGGGTCCTCAGCCAATAGAGGGCTGACATGACCATATTTTGACCATCAGATTCAACCAAGGTATAAATGGGCCCCACCAGAGAGGCAGCAGGTCTGTGGCTGGGGACTCTCCCTTTGCATTGGGACACTGCTTAAGTTAACTCCTCACAGTTGAGAGCCTTCCCTTTATTAAGTGAGTGAGTGGACCATTGGGCCTAAAGCCTAAGAGTCCTTAAGTCAGCTGCATATGGTAATATTCCCAACCAGCACATCAAACCTGTGATAAGTGTCAGTTTTGGCTGATGGATTTTGGTACAGGTTAAGAAGGTCTGTTTGAGTTCTTTACTTGTGTGTGTTGCCATTTTAGTGACATTTTGATTGGTGTAGTCAGCAGTATGCTAATAGAGGAATTCTTACAGAGATATGGCTGTCCCTCCTTTTCCCCATATATGCAATGGGCAAAGGAAAATGGGTCTGACCCTGTAGTGGTTTTGGAGAGTACAGAGCAATGCCAAACCACGTGCCTTAACCTAGGCACATGTTTGATTGCTCTGTGTGCTGTCCTAGGCGGTTGCTTAATTCAAGCACAGTTGCGAAATAAGGACAATTTAAAGAAGCAGTTAGAAATAGACTGCCTAAAAGGGGAACTGAAAAGAGAGCAGAAGTGCCTTTTAGAACAAAAGGTTGAAATTACACTAACATGAGTGGGAAGGTCCCCTGCATTCTTCCAATCTGAAAGTCAGCCATGAGTGCAGACCCCAAGGACTGGGATAGGGAAGTATGGGGAGTTTCGGATGAAAAATTTGTAGATAAGATAGAGGAGTTGGAGGAGTTAGAGGAGAAAGAAGTACAGACACTTATTAAAATGGAGTAGCATACAGGTCACCACAGTGGTAACCCCCACACCACCACTCACATAGACCCTGGATGCCTAACTCCAGGCCAAGTCTTTGCACAAGCTGAGTGAACACTATTTGTGGCTGATCTCTTCAACTGGAAGGATCACATCTTGTTAAGTGATGAGGAAGTAGGTGGATTGTGGCACTGATGGGGCCAGGTGGGCCTTGCAAACCAAAAGCCTTCTTCTGAGTGCCCCACTATCACCTCGCTAGGCAACCTGAGCCCTCCCGAGGGAGATCTAGCAAAGTCCCAGAGCCAGGGCGGGATGGCCTCTGGCGAAAGGCTTGGGACCACCTCAGAGCTTGGGCCCAACTACACCCAGGCCTGGCAGCTGGGGGACTGTGGAGGGGACAGACCTGGAACACAAAGAGAGGGCCAGCAACAGCTCCCCCTACTACCTCCAGGATGGGAGGGGAAACTTCAAACCTTTTGCATCTTTGTGAGGGGTATTAAACAAACCAAAAAATGATTAGCTGCAGTTTGAGGCAAGTCCAATTCCCTTGGTAAACTCCCGTCAATGGTCTGCCACTAAGGAACCCTACGCACATATTCCGTTGGTTGGAAGTGGATAAGCTTAGATTTTTTGATTGACACAGGAGCCCATATCAGTATTTTAGATAAGCAGCAAGCAGATGAGCCTGGAATCAGACTCTCGAGAAAAGCCATCAACATAATAGGAGTAGCAGGTGCAGCAGAAAGGTGCCCACTGTCCCAGCCACGGTCTGGGCTGCTGGGAAAAAAGTAGATGATAGCAGTGGAGGCTGCTCTGAGCCCTTATAAGGGGAACATGACAGGATTTGATATTTTATCTGGTAAGCAGTGGTGCTTGCCTGACGGTGGTATGTGGAATTTGGAAAGCTGTGGGGTGGAAGCTGGTGATGTCACGATTTTACAGCTGGCTCCTGCACTGCTACCATCCAGAGTAACCTGTGTTTCCCGGTATCCCTTGCCAAGCACAGTGAAACAGGGCATTGTAGAAGTCATTAACAGTCTTGAGAAAACACTAATAATAAGCTGCACTCATTTACCCTACAACTCCCCAGCATGGCTGTTTCACAAACCTGATGGGCAATGTCAACTAACTATTGATTACTGAAAATTGAAAGGCAATACCCCACCATTAATGGCCACCATCCCAAACATAACCTCAGTGGTGACTGCGATACAAGCAGCAGTCCATTCGTGGATAGCTGCTGTAGACACAAAGACTTATTCTTCATGATTGCCCTAAGGGAGGAGGACAAACTCCAATTCACCTCCACCTGGGAGGGGACTCAATACACCTTTAATAATAATCTCTCACAGGGGTACAAGCATTCTTCCACCATCATCCATAACGTCTTGGCCACACTCCTCAACACTGTGAAAGTGCCATTGGGCATTCACATATAAAATATATTGATGGTGTGCTAGTAGGCAGAGAGAACAAGGATCAGGTTTAGCAAATAGCTGAGATTGTACCAGACTTGTTGATGGAGAACAAATTAGATATTCCACCTTCTAAATGCCAAGGTCCTGGATAAGAAATTAAATTCCTAAGGGCTTGGTGGAAAGCAGAGGCTATTGCAGTACCTGATGATTCCCTATCAGTTATTGAAAAGGGACGAACCTCAAATAGCAAAATGGAATTGCAACAGCTGTTGGGCACATTGAGGTACTGGAGAAAACATATCCAGGATTTTCGGTAATTGCTTGTCCTCTGTATGACTTGCTTCAGAAAAGCAGGAGGTGGGATTGGATGCCACAACACAGAGAGGCCCTTGGTGTACTAAAGGATGAACTTAAAACCTACTGGTAATTAGGCCCACTACACTCACAAGACCTGCTGAGGGTGGAATGGAGATTTGCAGAGCATGCCTCCTGTGGTGGTGTATTTCAAAAGGAGCCTCAAAGGCAAGCCAAACTCTTGCTGGTTTCCTCCTCCTCATTAAAGGAAACCGAACAGTGACATTCAGAGTGGGAGAAAGGGCTTCTCTCACTCATCAGGGCAGTCAAGGAGTTGGGGAGATTGTGTACATCACAGGACATTATTGTGCAAGGTCCTTTCCCCTTACTAAATTTGATTCTCAAAGGATCACGTGCCCTGGAAGGAGTGGTGCAGAAAGCCACAATGCAGAAGTGGTATGCCTACTTGGAGGGAGTCAGTCAATTAATACCATTGAAGGAGGGCCCCACCAAAACTTCAAAGTTCCAACAACTCATGAACCCCCACCCAGCCTTGCTAAGCTTGCCTTACAAACCTCCTCCCATTAAAGAGGCACCCAACGTAACCCAAGATTCAGAAACCCAAGGGATACGGTTTACCAATGCATCAGCCTGTCAAGTGGGACAAAAGTGGCAGTACAAGGTGGAAATTGCCACTGGGAAAACGCTGACAGAGGAGGGTGAAGGTAGTGCTCAGGTAGGGGAGTTGCATGTTCTCTTATTAGCAGTAGAGTGGGATGCCCCTACGGTTTATACCAATTCCTATGCAACTTACACAACCACCACACCCACCCTCATAGCAGTGTCCCCATCATCACCTTGATCAAAACCACTTCTCAAATGACAGGGCATGTGTCTGTGTTGAAGACTGTACCCACAGTGTCCAGAGACACACATCTTGGCTAGCAAGTCCTGATTGGAATTACATTGAAAAAAGAAAGTGTGCTTTTTTACACTGGACACCTGGGCAGAGAGCAGAAGGTTGCTCAAGCTGACTAAAAATATTCACCTTCCCAAAAAGGTCACAGAGCATCTCTACTTCTGAGCTCAGCATCAGAAGGTAAGGCAGATCGGAACAAAGACATTTTCTTGGGGGGAAAGAAAATAAGCAACTACACACACACCCAAACCCACCTGTTTTGAACAATCTCTGCACAGTGGTAAGGGGAAAATGGGCTTCAGCTTGGTTTTGGGGTTTTTTTTCTGCCCTTCCCAGCAAAGCCACTCCCTTTCCAGCAGATAGCACAGAGACCCAGGGATGCTGCTGCCTTCCAAGCTACAAAGCACAGGAAAGAATATTTATCCTAGCTAACTCTGAGCAGCTTTCCCTGGAGGCCAGCACACAGCACACTCTTCTGACCCCAAGGCAGCCCTAACAGCATTCAAAGTGCCCCTGCAAACAGTGGGGGAATGAGAACTCTTCATCAAAAGAGCACTTGGACAAAGGGAGGCGTTAGGCAACCTTTGCAGGTGGCTGCTCCTTTCTTATTAATGCATTGCCTTTTCCAAGTGCTAACCGAATCTGTGTACTGTTCAGTTGCCTCCCATGCCTCTTCTTTACACTCTTGTTCAGTTTTCTCCTCGCCTCCATCTTTCAAACAGTTCCTGGTCACTCTCCCCTCTCGTTGCCATTTTCTTTTCCACAGAGTTTTCAGTCCCCAGTACTATATTCTGCTTTCTTCCACAGACTTCTAGCCATCTGTACAGTACATTTCAAGGCCCAGCAGTGCATTTACACATGCAGACAAGTAGTGTTTGTTCTTTGAGAAAACACAATGCTCGTGCACTACAAAAGTCTGTCCCTGAGATTTTAATTCACAGAATTTGTTTACTCAGTATGTCCTTTTTACTGTTATTTTTGCATTCTCAAGACTTGTTTTTTAGCTTGTGTCTTGTGGTCACTGGCTGAGTTTCTGCATATTCAAGTATTTTCAAATATTCCTACAAACATCTTTGCAGTTATCTAAGTCATTAAACTTGTTGTGGCTGAAGCAAATTAAGACTAGGTAGGAACTGTCCTTTCTCCCCATTTAACCATAACTTCAGGAAGCAACTCACTCCATTTAGATGAGATCAAGTAACTGATTTAGGAAACTAAAGTGTTTAGTGATTAAGCAACACATTACTAAGAAACTGGTCAATTTATTAAGTAATCAATATACTGATTATCAAATAAATACATCACTATTACTAATTTGCAATTACACTATTTTCTACCCTATTACACACAATTATAAAGCTGTTAATCTAACACTTTTAAATCTTATTAATCACACACATCTACTTTTCACTTACAAATCCACCACCTTTCTCTCCCTACAAGACCTATCACCAGGGCAGAAACCCATCCATCTGCAGCCCACACTGAGTTTTTCAGATACAAACCTGACAGAAAGCCCAACGGGGAGTCCTGCCAGCTTGGGTCTGCAAGTCAGCGTCACTGTCATCTGCAGGCACCTGCACTCCTTCTTTCAGAAGATTCCCTCGTCCTTTGTTCTTCACTTGATTTTCTACCTTACTCATCATTGTTTCTCCTTCTAGAACAAGCCTTTTCCACCCTCGTACATCCCTTTCTCTGTCCAAGCTCTTCCCTAAGACATGGTGCATGCCCTATTACTTTTTTCCTGCTGGCCCAATTCTGCAAGTAACATCTGTACCAAAGTCTGGTGTTTCCAAAGTTCTTACTGGGGCAATCTCAGCCTTATACAGTACTACTGGTACACCCTGCCTGGGCCCAGGGGGTGCAAAACCTCAAAAATTTCAATTGCATACTAGCAGCACATTACCTTACACATTCTCTGAGGCAAATCAGTCTATTTAGCCTCAATTCCTCCACCTCATCCCAGTTAAGCTTTTTGTCTTTATGTCTAGCTGTCAAGAGCAGGCTAGCAAACCAAAGACCCACATCATCTATGTACCTGATCCACCCAAAAACTAGCTGTGGAATGGGACCAGAAGAGATACCCTAAAATGAACATGACCAAGACAGCAAACCTGGCATGGTGGCTAGCTGTTGTGCAGCAGCTCATGTTTTCCAGGATGAACCTTTTTCTGGGGGAAATGGCTAGTGTGATGGCTGGCAGAGTATCTTTGAGAGACATGGATTTTGCAGCCAACGTGGAAAGAGAGAGCTGAAACATGCCTGACAGACAAAAACCTGAGTCATCATCATATCATTCTCCTTCAAGCTTCACCTTAAAATCTACTGGGTATTTTTGCCCTTCCTTGTCATTTAGGAGGCCACTGCAGTACATCAGCGCTCTTCTGGCTAATAACTTTCCTCACACTTCTGATCTAGAGATATCCATGACAATTTCAGACCAGGTTGTGCTTTACTTTTGGGCTAAGTCACTCTCATGCTACATTATAAATAGCCAAAGAAACGTGTAGCTTCTGCAGACTGTGGAGATTTCACCTGCATACACAAGCTAGCTCTTCCAGGTTCCCTTGATAACTACATTCTGTACTTGGAACCTGAACTGAAAATGGACAATGAAGAGAATATAAATGCATCTGTCTTTCACATTGCACCTGTTCTGTCATTTTGTTCTAGTTTAATACGTTGTGAGCAACGTGACACGACTAAAGATTCCAGGCAGAAAATCACCAGAAAAAGCTCAGCATTGACTTTGTCAGCTAGGAAGACAAAATAAGAGAAGATGTGGTAAGCAGCACTGACATTAACGTTCAGACATGGTTAAACAAAACATTCATTTGGGCTTAGAGAAGGCATTTATTACCTCTTTGTAAAATACTCCCACCCATCCTCACCACTACTTTGTTTAGTCTTTTCATAAAAGACTTACTAATCCAGGAGCATGCATTGGAACCAAAAACCTTGAATGCTTTGAAGTAACCAGGATGGAACAGCAATGAAAAAAAATCTGATATCCCATGGCACAGTGTGAAAAAAAAGCACACTAACTATCTCAAGTCCTGGAGGTCTTGCTATTCATGTAAAGGCAACATGCTGAGTCTTTAGGAAGAAAAACTACAAAGAAACAATCATCTCAAGAGTATCACACATCCACAGAGATCTTGGTAACAAAATAACCCCATGTCATCCCTACTATTGTGTCCAAATTAAAGCTCCCAGGACTGTTGTAAAGCTTCTCTACGCCCCAACTGGTATTGGACATGTCCTTGTCATTTGCCTTGCTACTCACTCTCTACAGAGTACCCTATCTTCGTACCTTGAATCATAGAATGTACTGGAAGGGACCTTTAAAGATCATCCAGTCCAACCTCCCTGCAGAGAGCAGGGACAATGTTGCTTGATCAGGTTGCTCATAGCCCCATCAAGCCTGACCTTGAATATCTCCAGGGATGGGGCCTCCACCACTTCTCTGGACAACCTGTTCCAGAGATGTATTACCTTTTCTAGTTTAAAACCATCACCCCTCATCCTATTGCTACATGCCCTAGTGAACAGTTCTTCAAGCCATGTCCAACCCAAGAACAGCAAGCACAAGGCTGTTTGCTTTGTGTGTTGTATAGGCTGTTTTCTCTCACTAGCCATCATCTCTTACCTACTCTCACCTCTGTCTTTCTCCACTCCTTTTCTTTAGTGCCTGATTTTTCTGCCATTCACAGGTCCCTGCTTCCCATTCACCTCACAAAAATTTTGAGGTCAACTCCCAATCATTTCTGAACAGCTGTTTGCTGCAGCCTCCCTCTTCCAACCCATGTTCCAGTAAAACCATTTTTAATCAGTTAATTCTCTTCTTAGTGTCTCTTCACAGCTAAGTAGCATTAACTCCATGGGCTACACACCTTGTAACAGCCCAGAGGGGAAGCCACTTCTCACAGGGTGCAAAAGAGTGACACGCCTCAGCTGTCCCCACACAGGCCTAGAGTGCATGAGTACCACTAGCTCAATCGATCACCCCAGCTGGGTAATCCGACACATGCCTCATTGTGCTTCCTTCATGTATTTGTGTGGGGCCACACTGCCCTCTGCCCTAGCAGAGGTATTCAGGTCCAAACTGTGTTTCTGTGGGACAGACAGTACATGCACCATCTGGCTCAGGATACCTTGAAACAGCCGACTGCCAGAAGTCAGAAGGGTGCACTTGAGAATCGGTGCACTGCACCAGATAACTGGGCTGTACCCTCCCTGAGCAGCACAGCCAGAGGCTGCTGCATGAGCTGGTAAAGCCACCTTCATGATCTTACTTGCAGGATGCAACGGTAAGGGATCCAATAAAAACATTCAACTGCAGAAGATGAAATACATTTGGTTTATTTCTTTCTAAAGTTTGTACATATACATATATCATTATACATATGTGAGATCCTTCACCAGGGTTGCTTGATTTCAATTACATAAAAATTATTGGGAAGCTTGCAGGCTCTCTGTTGCCCGTAAGCAACATTTATTCCAACTTATAAAAACACAGAGGAACAGAGTTATAGTCAGGAACATGGACACAAGAAAGAAGTCTACTTTGTATCTCACAGTTTCAATACATCAAAGGCAAAATATTTGTCTGTATACCGTAGGCTTACTTTATCAGCAATGATAAAATTGAGGAAAATATTTATATACAGTCACCTCAAGTGAAAAATAAACCAATGTAAACTTAAATTCCAAAATATTATTTTAAATGATATAACAATATCCCCAAAAGTCCTTCCTGAGGACTGATTAAGTGCCTTCATTTATCAGGAAATGATCATTCTAGTACCAGTTACATGAAGCAGAATAAGGGAGGGCATACTGTGGTACCTGTAGAAAAGAGTGACAACTCTGCTTCAGGAAAGCATTTCTGTATAAGCAAGTGTATGTTTGAGTCCTTATGGACATCAGCAGCACGTGGAAACATCTCCCATGAACCAGGGCTTGATTTAAGTCTGCACAGCTCTGACTCTGACAACATGCTTTTCTAGCCGTGCATGTTCCCAGGGACAAAACGGTGTGCCCTGGTGGTAGGACAGCCTCAAACCTGAGATGGTGACCACCCCAAGAGTCAGAGCAGCAGGTTTCACGCTGCTGTAAAAGATTAGTGATTACCTTGATGTTGCTTCACAGCAGACCAAGAAGTTACCACAAAGCGGTGAGACTGGGACTGTGTCTCTAGTGTGTTGCATGAAAAATACTCCAGTGATTCAGTGACGAGAGTAAACTGAGTTCAAAGTTATAAGAAAGAAGGTTTTTACACTTGGCAAAAGGGATAGGAGGCCATTCAGAGGAAAGGTCTTGCAAGGACTGCTGTCAGGCCCGGTAGGTTTACGTCTGCACACAAGAGATGCACAGGGGGTGTGTACATGCATGTACAAAATGTTTTTCTGCACTACCACTATCAAGAGTTACTCTTCCTGTATGGGTACTGTGCAACCATATCTGAAAATTAAGTCCCCTTTCTCATCCTAAGGGAAAACAACACTGTAACAGCTCAGGTGGCAAGCAGACGACACTTCCAAACTGTGACTGAGGGCAACAGTGCTCACCCTCATCTTCCCACCATATCACCATGGGAGGCAGATAATCCAAGGGAGAAGCTCAGCGCCTGCAAAAGGATTACTGCTCTCCCGAAGCAAGATCATGGGGATGTCCCTCTTTATTTCATCCTGAGCTGCAGTCCACTCACGTCTCAGTCCTGCAAGATGCTATCACTCTGGTCACGGTCCAGTGAAGTACAAAGGCATAGCTTCACTGATGTTGCGCAAGTGCTTCAAAGTAACTGCATGATAAAAGAGTTGTATGACTCCAGGTAAGAATCCCAACCTCAGGCTTTGCTCTCCCTTTCCAGGGATAATGCAGATAATACTAATGTTGTCCTGACTAGAGTGCAAAAGGAAAACCTACTGGGTTTCCTTATGTCTTTTTACTGAGACCAGCAACTTGTTAAAAGGTTGTTTAAACCTCCCAAGGGAAACCTCTGGGAGGTATACGAGATGCCCAAGATATTTCAGCCCTGCTGCTCTTCTCTTCCCTGCTGATCAGCCAGACATTCTTCTGGAAATCCATACAGTGGCAGAAAGAAACCCTCATGACTGCTGTACGGCTCTATCTGCAGGAGACATCACAGGCACCTGTCCTGCTTGGACACTTTTGGACATGATGTCCCCTTGCTGAATTTTCACAGAGCGAGGTCAACATTTTCAGAAGTAAAGCTGTGTATTAGATCCCCAGAGTGTGATTTTCAGAAGAAGTCAGCACGGATGCTTCCAAAGCAGGCATCGACTGACATCAACAGGGAGAGAGTTAACCCAGTGCTAAGCTAGCAGAAAATCCCACCCAGGAATCCTTGCTTAGACTCTCAAATATATGTCTGCTTTTGACATGCAGAACAACAGGCAGCCCCCGGTGGACAACACACGGAGATCAAGGCAGCTCAAGGGATACCCTAAATCTGCGAAAGCTCTGATGACTGTTTA
Organism: Mesitornis unicolor; assembly: GCF_000695765.1. Classification (NCBI taxonomy): domain Eukaryota; kingdom Metazoa; phylum Chordata; class Aves; order Mesitornithiformes; family Mesitornithidae; genus Mesitornis; species Mesitornis unicolor. The sequence goes on from NW_010183933.1 coordinate 10,038, forward strand.
ACCTAATTTGAGAACAACTAGAACAACAAGCATCCTAACAAACTTCGCAGCTGCTGAAGTGCTTTGATGAAAATAAGCCTTAGAAAAGAACAGCAGGCTTTGGAGTGCTGAGCCACAGAAGCCATACTATACTTATGAAATACAAACACACATCTATAGGCATCACTTAAACACGTTCACCAAGTAACGTAAGCCTCAGATTGTACCTCACGCAAAGAGCAGTGATTTTAAAGTTTGCAAACTGTCAAAAAACTCTGTTCTTTTAGCCAAGTTATAATCCCAGCATCGAGTAAGAGGACATAGTTGCCATGAATATGTACAAATTTAAAAAAACAACAAAACGCACACAACCCACCCCTGTTCTCATCCTACAGTCTTTTAGAATTTGACAGCACTGAGCATGAGGTTTTCATAAGCATGTAACTGATTTAAGACTTATATCACAAACCGAGTTTGTCCTGTAGAGTGACAGGCTGGATATCATTGATCTCCCTTCTCCCAGCAAAGGACTCAGGGGAGTCAGAGGATTTTGCATCAAAGAAGTTTCCACAGCAGCTTGGCTAGCTGCTCCGTGGTTACACCAGGATATTCACTTGGCCCAAGGCAAAGCTGAAACCTTGTCTGCTTAGACAAAAGGTACCTTGTGCTGGTCTCATTCAGGTGAGTTACATACAGGACCACTGCTATAGAGTGGCTACTAATTATAATGGTTTGTGTCAGAGAAAAATCCTGTCCTTGTAGTTCATAGCACTTTAAATCCTTGCATTGCTAAGTGATGTACTTTTTCTCAGTCCACATAAACCTCTGGCTTGTACCCCACCTGATTCCTGGCACAGATTTAACAGCAGATGCCATGGGAGGTCCCTCAATACTTAAACATTTATAATTTTTATGGAGTAGTTCATTTTTCAAAGAAGAGGACAGAGAATGCTTTGGGCTGGCCCAAATTTGCTTCTTCTGACCATGGGAGTAAAGTCAAGTCATTAGTGCAGCATTGGGGAAAGATGTTGCTTGCATACAGGAAGTGCTCTTGTCAATAATTAAAATACAGCCTCAACGCAGCTAACAAAATGGATAAGCAACATACCCTCTGAGGCAGGGCAGAGCTTGCCTCCTTTTACTGTTCAAATGGATGCTGCCAACACAGGAGCAGATACTCCCACATAGCATCCGGACACATTTCCCCAGGATCTGTCCTCTTCATTCTGTATTTAAACCATTCTCCCAACAATGAGACTGTGGCACCCCTGGATGAGGGTGTTGCTGTCGCAAGGGAGAAAAGTAGCAGGTGGTAGGGACAGTTCCTCATGCAGCACAGTCTAGGTGGAAAAGGAAGCCAGCATTTTGAATTACCCCCAGCACTGAGGGCAATGCTTGGGCACACACTCCCCAGCAGGTGACTCGCCATGGAGGGTGGCACTGGCTTCCTGACTAACTTCCTACAGGTTGCATGGTCCTGTGCACTGGTGCTTAGCTTAGGCAATACAATTATTCTGTAGGCTGACAAAGCCTCTTCCTGCTGGAGCAAATGTTGAGGTCCCAGCCAGTGATGCTCTGGGTGCAGCAGCTCACTATACACCACCTATGCTGCTAGGACAAAGGAGAGGAGATCAGGCATACTGCTTCTATACGCACTAAAAATATCCTTTAAAAAGCACAAGCTGGAGACCAGCTGTTTCAAAGACCTTTCTGAGACAGCTTCTTTGGTTCATCCCTTTAGGCAGTCTAGATACTGGGTGCTGGGAACACATACTGGGGAGCTCTGGTTGTGCTCTGAGGAGAAATGTGGACTTCATAACTGCTGCAGATGTGACATCCCAGAACCTGGGTAAAGCAATACTAGGGAAAGTTTGAACAAGCAGCAAGCTGGAAGATTACTTCAGATAAAATACACATACTGCCTTTGCCACTGCAAAAGGAGTCAGTGTTTCTGACAACCTGGATACCATCTGTCTGTGCTTGGGGTCAATGGTTGAAAATGGCTTTTTTTAAATTCTGTTTTTTCCTCCTTTTCACCCCCACACAGCCCCTCTAAAGGCTGCAAAATGTATGGCCTGATTTGGAAAGTACCCAACACCTGGAAAAACAGCATTTCAAAGCTTCCCCACAGCATGGGTTGCCTCTGCCTCTGAGGCTTTTGAAAAGGAGACTAAGAATGTCCAAGTGTCTGGTCTGACTGTGGGAGGGGGCACCTTGCATCCCTGCAGCTTAACACTGGAGGATCACGGCAGTCTGAAACTCTGTCTCACACCTCTCAGCTATAACTGTGGCTGGAAACACAGGCAACCAAGGAGTAGAATGAGAAAGCTGTTCACAGGGTTATCCATTCAACACAGTATTGCGTCAGAGCAGGTTTTCTCGAGACAAGAAGATGGGACAGTCAAATTTTCTGTATTTCTGCAAGCATAGAAGGAAAGAGACCTGTTATGCAGAAGCAGCTGAGGTGCTAAGATGACAGACAGGAGCAGCTTGACAGAAAAGGAGGAGGAGCTGTCAGACTAACTGCGATAAGGCCAAAATTGATTTAGGGATGGAGAATGCAGACACAGCAAGTGGTATTCGTCTGCAGAGAAAAGCCTTCCCTGCGTCCAGCAAGAACCTTGCAATGCAACGCTTCCAGAAGCCCAGTGATACAGCCCTGTGACCTTTGACTTCCTCCAGTGCCACAACCACCTGCTCACTGAAGGGGCTGGCTGCTCTAATCAAGCAAGAACCTCACACCCCCACCAGAAAGGCAAAAATATTGGCTGTTTTAAGCCAGAACAACCAGCCTTGTTACTGGCAAGCACTAGAGCTGTGAAAAGTCACCAAACAATTCCTGTCTCTGGAGGTCTGCTAGTCTGGACTCCTGCTCAAAGCAGGGCTGTGCTGAGCACCACTCTCCAGAAGAGCTCCCAAACGCGGACAGACAGCACTCAGAGCAGGTGGGAGCAGAAGACGCGCACTTAAGGGATGAGCTGTTACAAGCCCTTGGAAACCTTACCCTTCTGGTAACCATTTACAAGTGGCTGGCTACAGATGAAAAACTGTCTGAGTCGGCATCGCAGCTGAACAGCATTCCCCTACAGCTCTGCTGCATTAATCACTCTGCTGGCTGACTTCTTTCTCTACATCAATTAAAGATACAACATAAATACTGGATTTAAAAGCTGTAGTCATGTTCACTGGTCCATGCGTGATTTATCTGCAAGATGCACACAAACACACAGCCAGCCCAGAGAGTCTCTTTCGCAGCCACTGCCGAATGAAAACCATGTCAACCAGACCACTGCATCCTGCTGACTCATGGAGGACAGTGTGGTTTTGGCTTCGAGAGAATATCACACCTGCTTTGGTTGCTGAGTGGGGAGAGGGGAAGGCAATTTTGTCCTTCTTCCTCACCTCGTGGCTGTCAGGTGCAGGCCAAGTGAGGTCCTCTTCTGCCTCTCCTTCCTCAGCTGACGAGAAGAGATGGTCCAACCCCTGGAGGGTGAGCAACCAGCAATGATTCAGAGTAGGGCAGGACCCTGCAGGTCTTCTGTCTGCACCTTGAGAGGGAGGATGCGTGGAGTTGTTGGCCCTATCCTGCTCCCCTCCTTGAACCCTCTTTAACATGCAAACAGAGGCTTTGCCCAAGCAATGGCTGCACGCTGCAGCAGGGAGGATGACAAGGAAGGATGATGCCTCCCTGCATCACCAATGCAGGGGCTAGTTTGCGTGCACACACGCTTACGGTGGTCTGCCAGTAATTCCTGCTTGCACCGAGCACCCCTGGAAAGCTGCACACTGCTCCACTCAGGTACATGGTGGGTCCAAGAAGAGGGCTGGAAACCAGCAGAGTATCCTAACATTGCAACAGGAGCTTCTGAGTCGCTGAAGTCAAGCACTGATCTCTGCTAAAGGCAAGCATTTCAGCAACGAAAGGCAGGGTACTGGGTACTATGTAAAGCTATCTGGCCAGACTTTCTGCGGTGCCACCCAGGAAGATGTACTGCTGAGACGTCCTAAGAACCTGCCCTTACCCTTTACAATAGTGAGGAGGGAGGGGAGAGCAAATTACAGTAGTGCTTAGTAGATGATCCTGTTCCCAAGGGAGTTTGGGAGCCTTTGGCATTCACAACAGGATCAGCATTTTCTCTTGGCCTCCGAAATGTGCATTTTCACATGGGTGCCTAGGATGCCTAGAATTTATGTAAAGCAAAATGCAAAGCAACAGAGCAAAATGGCGTTAATTAGAACTTAAGCAAAACCTGACAAATTCTCAGTAATCTGTATGCCTCAGCAGTCTCGCCAAGAGTGCTCCAAGCTCAACAAAAGTTTAATGACTGAAAAATGCAGTGAAAAACTGTATTTGCTAAACCCAGATGAGACTTAAAAAATATTCCCTAACCTGTTTACAAGTATACATGAAAATAGACAATAAATAATGAAAAATGAAAAAAAAAATCATTTTTGCAGTTCACTTTTTGACTTTTCCTATTGCTTCAAATCATCTCCTCTGCAATGACTTTGAAGAGGAATTACCCAGTTTCTGTGTTGAAGCTCGGAAAAGCATTTTACAAGAATAATTTATTTTTGAGCTCAGCAATTTGGCTGCAGTCTACAGCAACTAGAATATTTTAAAAGCTGGGAGAAAAAAGTTAAATATCATCTCTTTGCCTTTTAAAGCACTGCACTCTGTAATCACAAGAGGTTTGCTGGGCATGTTCCAGCCTGCCTTCAAAAATTTCATCTAGATGACCCCGCCCTGACAGCCAAGCAGGGCTCATTTACTAATCTGCACATTCTTTTTGTTTCTGCTGCATGCTTCTTGATGCTGTTATCTCGGACAGGACACGTCTTCTTCTCAAATGTGCATTCCACATTCCCCAAATGAATTTCTTCTTCCCTCTCCTGCCTATCTGTTTTAAATCACCACAGCATGATGAACAGCTGCAGGGATCTCCCTCTATGAACTGTTGATCTACTACACTTGATCAATTCAAACAGTCCCTCCCAATGAGTACTATCATGCACCTGTCTACACTGAGTCTCCTAATACAGCATGCTGTACCACATCACCTTGGCTTCAGCAGCAGAAGGCATGTCTACCCTTCAGGAGGAGGACTGAACATTTGTTCCACTGTAGTAAGCCTGTACAACTTCTAAAGCCCCAGTGCCTGGGACGCGCAGACAGTTTCTGTTTAGGACTGCAGTTTGTATCAACGTTGCCACGGTTATGAGCCAACCTCCTGACTTCTAGCACAGAGCAGCCACTCTCAGTGCTAGATGCCAGATACGTGCACATCCCAACATCACACATGGAAACAGCCTCATCTGGTTTTGCTGCCGGGCTGCAACTTCAAGGATCGATTTGCTCCAACACCTCCCAGCATCTGAGAATGCAACAACTTTTATAGCCAAGGGTGAGCACAACACCCAGAAAGCTGTTGCATAGTCATCCTCAGTGAGGGAGGCAAGTCATGCAGCACCTGTTAAGGTCCTTCTCTCTTTGATTGCTCCCTGTCCTGCCCACTTGTAAGGGATGAGCCCCAAGTAACTGTGCTGAGCCCAGGCCATGCCTCACGAGGAGGTTCCAAAAGTCCCCAGAGAGACTGCAGCTCGTCACAGGGAGGGGCCTAGTGTCACTCTTCTTGACTGACTGGTGCCTCAACCATTCCTGGACCTGAGTGAGAGAAGGTTCCAAAAGTCCTGGAACTGGGGCCAATATATAAGGGCACATCACTGATTCTGGGGCTTTTGGGGCTTCTTGTTGAATACCCTCATTGGCAGGTCTGACACTAGATCCAGGATGGGTGATCCATCTCTTTTCCTTTCTCCCTTTAAAGGTGTTAAATTCCCATAACAGCACAAAGCTTAGGTAGATATAATTGCAGGAGAGCAAACATTTATAGAATATTTGTTCTTATTGAAATTGATGTTTGTGTTCAGACCTGGAGTGCTTTTTCACCTTAATCCACACCAAGAGGATTTTTGAACCTTAGTCACTCCCCCCTCCCCACAGGCGGGACGTGACACGACTGAACTGGCAGTTCAGTAACCTAGATTAATTGACTTGGACCCTTCGGGAAGTCCAGCAGAGCACAAATCCACTCAGGGGGTAATTTTTTTGATGTGTGGCCCTTTGACTATTGAGACTGGAAACACCAGCGCATTTCTAAACAGTCCTTGCATTGATCTTAACATTTCTTTATGCATTAAGAATTACATCCATCAGGAAGACTGCCCTGTGCTGGGCACAACAAAAATAACAGCAATAAACAGTTTTCAACCGGCCCTCAACATTACCTCCTCAAGTGCTCTGCGGGAAAGGCCTGTTTGGTTGCACTGCTCTGTATGGGGGAAGGCCGAGGCAAAATGAGAGAGACCTGTCTGAGCTAACCCATTGGGCCACTGTCAAACCTGAGATTAAAACCCAGGGTGTAAAGTGAGCAAGTGCTCTTTCCAGAGCCATGATGCCACCCAGCTGAGAGGGGCTGGAAAGCAGGAAAATTATTTCTACATCATCTTTCTACTCCCTGTGCCTGAAGACTACTGGCCACCCTGAGGGCCTGTGGCATAAACAGGGGGCTTTCAGGTATGGAAACCTCCACTCATGGTGGTCTCTCCCTGTCCTGCGCTCCCCTTGAAAGCCTGGTGCAGGGTATGAAGGAGCTGCAAGGCTCATGGTTCCTGGCAGCTGGAGGGTAGGATCTGCCAAAGCTCAGGCTGCCTTCTGCAGACCTTCAGGCACAGAGTAGCTAGGAAGGCATCATACCCTGGGCCTGCAGCGAGGACACATCTGTCCCCTTCTCCAGTCTGCACCGGCCTCTTCTACCTATATGTCAGCTAAAACAGGAAAATGGAGAACTAAGGAGAATCCCTTCCCAAAGAGAAAAGGCAAAGTGCTTTATCGCTAGCAGAGAAATTACAAACACTTATCTGTGCACACCAACAAGGAAACTCCTAAAAAGGGGAGCATCGGGGCACAATATATCATAAGGCTCTATATAGCAGCTAAGTGAGAGCATATAGTTAAGAACTACACAAAGGCCCTTTGTCTTAAAATACAACGCTAACGGCTGACATCTACAGCAGCCTCCTCCGCAAATAAATCTAAAGCCCAGGTAGTCATTCCAACTGGGTAATCTCTAATCTCCCTGACTGCAAAGACAGCACAGGGTTGGATACCCTGCAGCCGGCTAACTCAGGAGAAGACTCTTCACTTGGAAGGAAGGAAACAAACCATTCCAATGCTATTCCAGTATTGCCAGAGATTTCCAGGTTTCATTCCTTCATGCTCATGGGTCAATGCAATAACAATAAGCAACAGCAACTACTGTAGCACCTGATGCTAACTACCAGTACCAACATGTTCTGCATTATCAGGAAACCAGTGTTCCCAACACACTAGGCTCTAGCCAGCCTTCTACAGCTACCTGCTTGCACAGCTTTTCTCACAGCTACAGCTTGCATTCACAGCACTGCAGCATTTGTCCAGTTACTTTTCCCACCCACCACATAAATAAAGTGACAAGTGACTTGAGAGATGAAAGCCACATGTCGATGGGAGGAGATAAATGGGGAAGAGACAGAATATACATCACAGCGCTCTACCCCTCCCCCAGCTCCTTTAGAAACAGAACACAAAAAAGTCCCGATGCTTCAATTGCTAAATGATAAATTAGAAAGCAAAGCAAAGCAGGAGCAAAGACATCTCCCACAATCTGCACAGAAACAGCAAAATATACAATAGAAAATGTCACTAACACCCCATTCAGGCAGATGCACTTATTTTTTGTGAATGACAGGTTATTAAATGAAAAATTTTGACCACCGGTACTTTGCTGCATGGCTGTTCCCCTAGTTGTCATTTCCACCTTAAGTGACCTTCTGCTTAATGCTGGGTGTTTCTGGCCTGTAGTCCTTCCTCTCCGAGACATTGCGTTTCACCTTGGCACTGACTGGAGAATCCTGATTCAATGAGGGACTCGAGTGGGATTTCTTCAGTCCTGGTGCATCGTTCTCTCCTCCGCTCAGCAGCTCCTTCACCCCTTCTTTCAGGAGGCCAACGTAAATCTCATAGCGATTTTTCTGGGAAATTAAAAGAAAGGCCCAAATCAGTCTGAAAGAAATTGTGCAGAAGCACTTGAGAGGCCGTCTGGGTAACTCAGTGGTTTCTGCTGGCCTTGAAAGCCAGGAGCAATACATGGATCAGAACAATGGTGCTTGATGTGGATATGAACAATGGTGGCTAATGTAAATTGCACTGTACAGAAAGGATTTCAGGTAGGCTGAGCCCAGGGGTGCTGTCCAATTAGAAGCACTCAGTTCTGCAGCACACAAATCCCGGTACTCTGCTGAATGGTGGCTCGAAGCTAGTTGGAGCACATGGTGATTTCCTAGTAACAGCACCAAGTAAGAGCTTGCTGACCTTAGTCATGCTGAGTCATATTCTGTGCTCATACGTATTGAGATCTTGAGTGCCCCATCCAGGCATAAAGTGCAGCAAACTAAAGGACAACAAAAATCCTGCTACGGTTGGCTACTGCTCTCCCCTGCAACCCTCCACTCCCGCCAGCAGGTCTTGCTTTCCTTGCTTCAGCACATGGGGGGAAGCCAAAGCAGAGTCCTGTTAAACTCAAACTGTACCAGTTTGGCCACCACTGAGCCCATGAGACAATGCTCTGCAAGGCCAGACCTTCATAAAAAGGAGCAGATGAGAGGACTATGACAGCAGCATGGCATGTTACCCTGACACGGCCACTCATAGTAAATGAGGAAGGTTGCTCTCTGTCCAGACACTTGTATTTTGTATCTGGAAAAAGTTTACTTTACTGTACCCCATACCCACTTGTTCTATTCCTTGTCTGCAATGCAGCTTTCCCTCTCTAATGGGAAGATGGTCAGGCCCAAAGAGTGGTGGTGAATGGACTATTTGTTTGCTGAGTACCCAGCCCCTTGAGCTGAAAGACAGGGACGGGAAACAGAATGAGACTAATCCAAGAGGACATGGTTAGTGACTTGCTGCAGTACCTAGACATACACAAGTCTATGGGACTAGATGGATTACACCCGAGAGTGCTGAAGGAGTTGTCAGATGTGCTCACCAAGACACTTCATAATTTATCAACAGTCCTGGCTAATTGGGGAGGTCTTAATGGATTGGAGGCTCACAAACATGACACTCATTTACAAGGAGGGCTGGAAGGAGGATCCAGGGAACTAGAGACCTGTCAGTCTATCCTTGGTGCCAGGGAAGGTCATGGAACAAATCATCTTGAGTGCCATCACACACCATTTATGGGACAACCAGATGATCCAGCCCAGTCAGCATGGGTTCAGGAAGAGCTGGTCCTGCTTAACAAACCTGATCTCCTATGACAAGGTGAGCCACTTGCTGGATGAGGGAAAGGCTGTAGATGTTGTTTACCTGGACTTCAGAAAAGCCTTTGATACTGTTCCCCACAGCATTCACATGAACAAACTAGCTGACCAAGACTTGGACGGGCATACACACTGCTGGATCAAACAGTGGCTGGATGGGAGGGCTCAGAGAATGGTGGTGAGTGGAGTTACATACAGACCAGTCACAAGCAGTGTTCCCCAAGGCTCAGTGTTGGAGCTACTCCTGTTTAATATCTTTATCAATGATCTGGGTGAGGGGATTGAGTGCACCCTCTGTAAATTTGCAGATGACACCAAGTTAGGTGGGAGTGTTGATCTGCCTGAGGATAGGAAGGCTCTGCAGAGGGACCTGGATAGGCTGAATCAATGGGCTGAGGCCAATTGTATGAGCTTCAACAAGGCCAAGTGCTGGGTCCTGCACCTGGGTCACAACAACCTCATGCAGCGCTACAGGCTTGGTGAATAACGGCTGGAAAGCTGCCAGGCAGAAAGGACCTGGGGGTGTTGATCAACAGCCAACTGATCATGAGCCAGCAGTGTGCCCAGTTGGCCAAGAAGGCCAACAGCATCCTGGCCTGCATCAGGAATGGTATAGCCAGCAGGAGCAGGGAAGTGCTTGTCTTTTCCAACCACAATTCTATGATTCTATGACCAGCAGGTGTAGGGAGGTGACGTCTCACCTCAAATACTGTCTTCAGTTTTGGGGCCCTCACTACAAGAAGAACATTGAGGCACTGGAATGTGTCCAGAGAAGAGCAACAAAGCTGGAGAAGTGTTTAGAGCACAAGTCTTATAAGAAGCAGCTGAGGGAGCTGGGGTTGTTTAGCCTGGAGAAAAGGAGACTGAAGGGAGACCTTATTGCCCTCTGCAACTACCTGAAAGAAGGTTGTAGCAAGGTGGGGGTCAGTCTCTTCTCCCAAGTAACAAGTGAAAGGAAATGGCCTCAATTTGTGCCGGGGAGATTTAGATTATATATTATGAAAAAACTTTTCACTGAAAGGGTTATCAGGCATTGGAACAGGCTACCCAGGGAGGTGGTCAAATCACCATCCCTGGAGATTTTTAAAAGACAGGCAGATGAGGTGCTTTGGAGACATGGTTTAGTAGTGGGCAGATTATGGTTGATCTTGATGGTCTTATATGCCTTTTCCAACCAAATGACTATAATTTCAGTCCATGTGCCACAGTAACATCGTCCTGCACAGAACATCTTGGCAAACAAGAAAATGAGGGTACATTAACAGGAGATCCCTGCAGGGCTTCAGAAAGAGAAGCTGGGGCAGGAGGTCCTGAGAACAGAGCAAGTCACCTCCTGGGATTTGTTTAATAACTTGCCCTGGAGATATCCACTGAAGACGTAGAGCAGGCACTATAATTAAGGTGATCTCAAAGGCTGGGGGCCAGAAAAGGAGGACATAAACATCTGTACTGATTGTTAATTTATATTTCAAAGTGGCAAAACAGTTGCCAAACTATTCTGTTCCTACAGAGGAAAAAACGTTTAAGAAAAATCCTTCCAATTTATAATAAAATAATGAACTTCTGGTAATAACACTTATTTGAGGGCAAAGTAAAAAAGCTTGGTGAGTGCTTTGAAGTGTGGAATATAAAGGAAAAAAAAAAAGGAGAGAATGTGACCAGGTTTCCAAAGAGTCCTTTGAATAAACAAAACCTCATAGAGGAGGATCATTTAAAAAATCCACCTAAAAATTAAATAAAAAAGCATTCTTATCAATTCTGCATCTGGAGCTCCAATTCCACAATGCAAGAGACAAACATATGAAGCAGGTAAGATATGTCATTCAATAAAAAAGGAAATTGAGAAACAGCAAGCAGAACCCTGATGATGATGCTCTGGCTGATGATGATTCATCACAAAACAAATGAGACACCTCTGCAAAAAAGAAGCCAAGCTTGGGATCAGTGTAATATTCATCAAGGCAGAGAGGGACTTTACTGCTTTATGGACCTATGCTTTTTGTTGGTCCAGTAAACAGCACCAGGGTCACAGGACTCAGTGATCAGAATGGAAATCCAGGACCAGTTTCTGCCCTGTGTGTCTGCCAATGGCCATTTTGCCCTGGACTTCATGGGCCCATGATTTCTATCACAATTAAACAACGTATTTGGAAGTTTCTGTTTTGATTTCAGCTGTAACAAACTTGCTCTTCTAGTGAGCTGACATTTGAAGCTAGGTGGAAATTTGTCCTTAAAAGAAAGTAATCTGGAAAACTGTGTCAAGAAAGTAAAAATACAGAAATAAAAACTATTCAAAAGCTTTTGCAACATTATCTCTGAAGACTGAATGCACATAATCAAATTTCTGGCTTCATCACCCATTTGACAGCACTCAAAAGATATCTCTCAAACCATGTATTTGCTGCAATGAGCAACCATCATCTGGAGCGGTACTTTCTCAGACAGCAAGCAAAGAGGAAATGTTTTTTCCTTGGTGCCCACAAGCAAAGACAACAGCAAGAAGAAATGTTCCTGGCTGCATCCCTGAACAAGGACCAGGAATCTCCTGGTTCATCACTCTTGAGAAGGAAACACCATCTCACTTGTCTGTCATCAGGAATAAGAATGAAGGGAACACCAGTGGGTGAACAAAAAGGCATTACCAGGGCCAAAAGAAAAGAAATTTGGCTTCATTCCTAATAACACTATGCTGCTTTCTTAGGCACTCACAGGCCCTTTTGATGTGCTTCTGGAGATGTATCAGCATGGCACATGGATGCAAGGTCTGGTCTGCAGGCTCAACCTGAAAGAGCCAAGTACAAAATACTGCCTCACCTGCCTCTTGCCCTTTTGCTTTGACCCCATGCAGCAAGGTCTGTCATCAGTTCCTGCCTGACCCTGACAGGACTTTGTTCTGAAGGGAAGGTGAGGAAACCTCAAAACAGGAAGAAAGTTTCAATTCAGGATTTTCATAAAGCTCATCTTTTCTATTTTCTTTTTTACTGCCTAGATAAGCCAGATAGTTCAATATGGCCTGCAAAATCTGTGCCAAGTGTGAAGGTAACACAGCACTGCATGGCAGTGCTTTGAACCACCATCTCTTACACACAGCTGATGTTGGTGCCACCACTTGCTTGGCAAGACAGGCATTGCTGTAGTGCTGATCATGTATCTGAATTGCACAGTTCAATTGCTGTTCTAGGCTTTCAGAAGGAAAGGAGAGATCTTTTGTTTCCTGGGCTGTACTGGTTCTGTTTTGTACTGAGCTTCCTGAAGAATATTATTCTAAAGACTGCCATGATAAAACTGACAGAAAACAGAAAAAAACTACAACTATCTCCTTGTCCATCAATCTTTCTAAAACCATCTAACGCTCCAGCCTACTTTTCATTCTAACTCATCATGCTTCTAGAAGTGATAGAAAATAAAGTTTGTGACAAGGACACAAAGCAAAGGAACTCTTCACTCTCCCAAGTTGCACAAGATCCCCTACAGAGTGAAAGTGTGTGGCTTGCTCTGTACATTTAAGTGCTGTGTTCAAAACTGATGTTGTGCCATTGATCACAACCTTTCGATCTCAATTGTTTAGCCATTTTCCAATCCACCTTACTGTCAATTTCCTAGTCCACACCTTATCAGCTTGTCTATGAGGATGTTAGAGGACACAATGTCAAAATCCCTGTTAAAGTAAAGAACAAACAACATCCACTTCTCTCCCCTCATCCATCACACCAGACAACTCATTGTAAAAGACTATGTATTGGGTTTCTGTGAAGAGGCTTTTTGGTGGCTGGGGCAGGGCGGGAGGTGAATATGGAGACAGTTCCTGTAAGAAGCTGCTAGAAGCTTCCTTGGCTCCAATTTCAGACTCGCCTCTGACTGAGGCCAAGCCAATAATGCCTCTGCAAATGATAAGCTTAAGAGGAGCACAGCACATGACACTCCTAACTGTCCACCCTTGACCAGTGCAAGTAGTGCAGCCCCAACCAGCTGGCCCGGTCCAGCCTCAGTTGAAGCTCAAGCCCCACTGCAGATCCAGCCAAAGAGCTGAGAACTCTTCAGAAGAAAGCTGCAGTGGACAGAGGAGTGGGATGTGAGGAGAACAACTGCACAAACACCAAGGTCAGTGAAGAAAGGAGGGGGACGAGGTGGCTGAAGCAGAGGTTCCACTGCAACTCATGGTGAGAGCGCAGGTCAACTCCCTCTGCAGCCCGTTGCGACATTCAGTGGTGGAGCAGATCCACATGAGAAGGTGGCTGCACACGAAAAGGCTGTGACTCAGGGCAGTGTGTGCTGGAGCAGTCTGTGGGAAGGACTGCACCTTGCAGAAGAAAGCCCATGGACTTGCATATGTCACATTTAGATAGTCCTTAACTTTATCATCCTTCACCAACAGTCCTCCTTGCTCCACATTTTCTCACTGGGCTCATGTATTTGAGACTGCTGAAGACTGGTCCTACCAGGTGGCTGAGCTGCAGGATATGGTGAAAAGACTGCATAGTGTCAGGGATGCAGAAAAGGAAATAGATACGTGAATCCAATCATAAGCTGCACCAAACCCACACTGTATGGCCAAAGAGCCAGTAAGTCCTCCACCAACACACACAGAAAGGAAGGAAGCCAATAAAGCAGAGGAATGGAAGACTGCAAAGGTAAAAACCAGCAGAAGGAAGAGATCTCTCTCAAGGCCCAAGGTGCCCCCACAGAACCCCTACACAGACTGCAGACTGAAGAGGAAAAGAATGTTACACCAGGTAAGAAACTGGAGCCAAATAAGACAGCCCAATCAGCTCACCATATAACTACTAGTGGAATCAAGAAAAAGCAACAGGTGATAGTAGTAGGAGACTCTCTTCTGAAGGGTATAGAGGCAACTGTTTGCCAGCCTGACCCATTCTCTAGAGAGGTCTCCTGCTTAACAGGGGCTCATATCAAGGATGTCACCAAGAGACTACCAAACCTTTTATTTCCCACTATTACCCATTGCTGCTGTTTCACATGGGTACCAGTGATACAGCCAGGAGCAACCACAGAATCACAGAAAGTTAGGGGTTGAAAAGGACCTCAAAAGATCATCCAGTCCAACCCCTGTCAGAGCAGGATCACCTAGACTGGGTCACACAGGAACGTGTCCAGGCGGGTTTTGAATGTCTCCAGAGAAGGAGACTCCACAACCTCTCTGGGCAGCCTGGTCCAGTGCTCTGTCACCCTCACAGTGAAAAAGTTCCTCCTTATGTTCAATTTGAAGACTATTTCATGTTCACAAGCCCTGGTCCTCATGGTAGATTTCAACTACCCTGATATCTGCTGGAGAGACAACACATCAGGGCACAAGCAATCCAGGAGGCTCCTGGAATGCACTGATGACCATTTCACAGAATCACAGAATCACAGAACA
>NW_010183934.1:0-9264 GCF_000695765.1 Mesitornis unicolor
ACCCACCCCATTCATCAGTGGGCCTACATAGTGCATCCCTGCTCTCCCTAAGCATCAGATGGGTTCTTTCCCACTTCTTTCCCACCAAAAAATTCCAACACAAAAAGCAAAGCAGAGCCTAATGAAGTTCTCAGGGTGCTAAAACCCACCCAGTATACTGATTTGCACTCTTAATTTTGTTGGTAAAACAGCCACATGATATTTCCCAGAGACGCCCTGAGCATGGGTCTTTAAAGGAAACTACAAAGTTTGATCAGCATCTGTGCAGTATTTCAAAACTCTCTTCTCACTTCCACATAATTAATTTTTTCAGGGTCAGCAAGGAAATGTGGGCATCCTCTCAACTTAGGAAAAATAAAGCAAGACAACAGCTCTTTTTCGAGTGCATTTTTGTTACTGGGAGTACAAAAGGAACAATTCTCCATCAAGAAGCATTACATGTCTTTCAAGTACTTCCTCCATTCATTTTTTGTTTGTTTTTTTTGCACCTATTATTAGATTAAAAACAATGAGCAGTACAAATACTCTCTTAAACTGGGTATGTCTATGTTGTTTGCACATGAAGACTCTGCAAACACGTAACATAAGCAAATGCTACTGAAAACTGAGTTTACTTTTCTAGAAAAGTCTACGCCTTTGTGAAATATCACTCCACTGCCCCTTCACACAACACTTAAGTGCCCGGTTTATGATTTGTTACTCGATGCAATGCATTTTTATTCTAAAAGAGGTTTACATGAAGGATGTTTTGAGTACCATCCTAAGGCAGAACAGCTCAAAAAATCCCAAACAGACCATAAAGCTTATGAAGAATGTGTGTAATATCTAATATTAGTAACAACAGTATTGAGATTTTTCACCATTATTTTGTCACAAATAGCCTGACAGCTACAAAAGGAGAAAGGGTGAAGAGGTGAGAAAAAAATGAAAGAACCCATAAAACTGAAGAGCAAACCTGCTGTTTCCAGCAAGCCTGCTCAAGCTGTCCCAGGAGCTTCAGCAAGAGGAACGCAGCACAGCCCGTCCCTTTGGTTTTTAACCTGGGACAGTATTTAATCATTCAATGCAACTAAGCCACAGTAATACTCAAAGTCCATGAAGAAAAGATGCAGTTCTTAAAAGAAGTTTTCTTACTGACCAGAAGGCTACCTCCTCCTAACTAAAAATACAGACTGACCTAACTCAAAGGTCAAAGAAAAATTATATACAAACTTCTTCCCACATCTCACAACTAGGAAAAGAGGATTTACAGTAAATAAATTCAACTGTCCTGCAAGACCTGTAACTTTGCGTAAGCATCGAACTTTAGGATAGTGAAGCACCACCTTCATAAAAGGCCCCTCAAGAGTTTATTTTACCAAATTGTAAAGTAAGAAACGAAAGCCAATAGTACACTCACCACGGGCAATGATGATCCATTTTCAAAATGCATCTTGAAAAAACCCAACAAAATTCCAAGCATCACAAAAGAAAAAGAAAAGAAAAAGTCAGAGGCGCAGTTACACGTCAGATTTAAATTATTCACATACAGATTAAGAACTATCAGTATGCACTACCGGTTACGTAAGCTGTTTAACAAAGGTGTGTATTTAAAGTCACAAGAGTTTACATACAAGTTAACTGTAGGTAACCCAAACCCAAAGCACTTGCTCTGTCAAGAGTTCAGTGATGTCACCTACATCTACAGCTTTAGGAAGTGATCCTCAGTCTGAATGGGTTTTTCAACTCCTGTTTATTCTCTGACAGAGACTTAGAAACTGGGCTAGTTCAATTATTATATACTTAGTGATGCAACTAAATATATTTCCAAGTATATGATTTGCTTTTATATAAATATATACATACACACAAGGTTTTTAAGAACTTACCTTGTACGAAAGATTCCAAACATTTTGCAATTACTCACTCTCCATTAATAAAACATGCACAAGAAAATAAAATTTAATCGAAGCAAGTGAATTCTGACAAGGTAAGGACAAAATTAAAGTATGCTGCAAAATATGTTAACTAATAACATTCTGCAAATTTCACTCACATTTCGTAGGATAACACAGTTCACCATTTTCTCTACCCTGCTCAGACATGAGGATGTTCCTATCTTGCATTGCAACCACCATCCCATACAACACAACCAAGATCCTCATTCTGCCTCAACTCAGTGACTCTCAGTGCCTCTGCTGTTTTTATTCTGCTGCACAGAATAAAAGGCCTTCTCTGTCTCACAATGGCAAGGTTTGATGTATTATCAGCTGAAGAGTATTTGGAACAGCCAAAAACTAAAACTAAATCAACCTTTGAGGAAGCCCCTTCTCTTAAAGGTTAGAAATTTAAACCACTGGGGACAGCAGTGGAGAAACACCCAGACATCCAAGCTAACTGGAAAAAGATCAGAGAGAAGAACAGCTGAAAGGAAGATTAATTACAAAGCAATTAGACTTCTGGGGAATGTGGAGGTGAACTTCCTTTTGTGTTAGACAAACAAAAACTTTATTTTACGGCTTCAGTTAGAAATGGGGGATGCTTCATTGTTTCTTTCTTCAAATAAAAATAACTTGCAAGTTATCCAATTAAAAAATAGGATATTAAATTTATTACCTCAGATAAGATGTAAGTGACATCATGATTAGATTGAGATGGGTAGTGATCTTTATTCAGATTCTAACAAAAGAAGCAAATTTTTGTTTATCAGCTATTTTTGGTTACATTCTTAAGGAAAGATCTTTATTAAAATTCATAATTTTTAACCATTATGTGAAGAGTGTGCAAGACCACATAATTCATGTTGGCATCAAGAAAGCCATTAAATTAATTAGAGTAAGAAAGAGACTTCCTCATAAATAAATAAATACTAAACCTGGAAAAAAACTAAGGAAAAAAGAAGCTTCTCTGCCAAAACATTACACCTGAAAAGTCTACGCATAAAAAATAATGGCTTCAGTGTCAAGATAAAAAATCTATTTATTCAGGAAACCACTTATTTAAAGTATTTTCTTACTTGTCGCATACAGAACAGTGATGGCAACGATCTGGTTTTACAAGATGGCATCTGTCACAGTACCTGATTGCTAAAGAAAAAAGTTCCAAGGTTAGACCAAAACGTACAGTTGCACACTTTGATACCTGAAGTCTGTGCCAAAGTTAGCACTAGCAGCTCAGCCCAGCAGAACCCCAGGAAAGCATTTCAGCATGACCAGAAGCAGCTGCAAATACTGAAGCATTCTGTAAGCACTTGCAATGCTGAATCCAGCAGAGTGAACCCAAAAAGCTCAGTTTTTGCAGTCTCTGCTAATCACGCTAATCGGGGCTTTTTTCTTCAAACCCCTCAGCTCTGCAAAACAAGCAATGAACCAACAAAACCCTCACTAGACTGGAAAACCTTTAAAGACTGTTCAACAATATAGCTATTTTAAGCTATTATTGTAACAGCTTTAATTTACTACAAGAGATTATCTCTTGGATTTGCTCAGCTAGCCAGCATTCACAAATTTACAATATCATAGGTTAAGATTAATGCTTAGTTTGGAAGAACTTTTGTTCTTGCAACTGAACAACCAGCAAGTAAAGCAGTTTCTTACTGTGATCTACCTAGCTATACATGACATGCAGACAGAGATTTATTTTTTTTAATTATTCTTTTCTTTGACCCATGAAAGAAATCTATGCAGTTAAAAGACTGCTACAGCCTCTTGTGCAGTTTGTTAGTATTAAAAGCTATTTGTTAATGTCTGTTTGCAAACATTTAGCAAGGCATTGTCAATCCATTTTAAATTCCTAGATTGTACGCAGCAATTTACTTTCCAACAAACTGAATAAATGTAGCTGCATAAAGCTGCATTAAAGTTAAGTTGTTGGGACACTTTGTTATTTTATGAAGTATGAAAAGCAGCTCTTTCCTACAATCCAAACACTTGATTTTTTTTTATTTTTATTTTTTAATTAGTTTAGGCAGTACATCAAGACATCTGCCTTCGGTGATCCCCTGAACACCTGTTTACCTCCAGACATTGTCCGTGTATAGATAGGAAGATCCTTGGCTGCCCGTCTTAAGACTTCTTGCTGGGATTCACCTCTAGGCTCCTTCTCTAGGGATTCCTTGTCTGAATATGATAGATGAAACTGGAATAATTTTAAAAATCACAGATACATTAGCAAATTTCAAGCTAAACAAGTATCTGTAGAGATGTAAATAGAAATAAATATTCATTATATAAAGATGGAATAGCAGCATGTACAAGGTATTACAGCAAATAACTCAGTGTTCCTAAGATCACTAACTTAGTTTATGGCAACTGAAGGCAAAAAAATAATATTTCTCATTTGACATTGATGCAATGCTGAATGCTTCCAGAAGTAAGAGGAGCATCCTCTTGGCAGGTCAGTTAATTTACTTCTGTAATACCAAATACCAGCTAGTGAATATAAGCTGTGGGTGTTCTGTGTGACCAAATAGCCACAATTTAGCATCTTCCTGCACAAAAGGGCAACTTCTGTCACTGCCCAGCATGGCAATAACAAACGTTGCTCTAGTAAGACCTAAGAGGGTAAAAACTGCATGGTATACATGTAGTAGTCCAAATTTCTTATACTCTGAAGTCCTCTGCTTCTAGAAATGGGCAGATGCCAAAGTCTTTGGTATCTCTATCAGAGAAACAGGATACAAGATCACCTCTGAAAAGAAGTCCATATTTGGCAGGAAGAGTGGCTGTCTCTAACCTGTACTAGAAACAGAAGCCCTCTGCAAAGCGTATGTGTATGCAGACAGGCTAGTAACTACAATAATATCTTTTTTTCCTAAATGAAAGCAATGCATGTAAAACTAAGAAAGCAGATAGAAACGTACAGTCAAGAGCCTATTCTCACCTCCATAGAGAAGGCAGCACTCTACCTTCCTGACAGAGCTCGCAATCTCCCAGCAGAAACTGGAGGATTTATATTGAGATACATAGGATTTCTCACTGCAGAAACTTCGTTTAGAATACTTCTGTTTTTAATGCTTCCTGTTTGATGTACACAGAGCTATTGCTCCATCATCAGATAAGTCCTAAATCTACAAAACCTTCCTGCCTGGGAAACCATCTCTCCCACCATCATGCAATGCCTGTACGTAGCTGGTACACACAGGTACAGAACAGCACACACTAAAGTGAAGTCCCTCCAAGTCTGTTAAACAGAAACTGCAGCCAGAACTTTAGTGCTTTTCATACATGCAAAAAGTCAAAATAAGCTTAAAAATAAATGTACAGATTGTGGGGTTTGCACCAGCTGCAGTATTCATGAGAACAAAATGCAAAAGCTTTATCTGTTTTCAATCCTCAAAAGAGTATTTACTATAGCTGATAAGTCCTTTTACATTTACAGACTTCATCCTAGCAACTGGAAGCCAAGCAGTAACTTAACATTACAAAATACCCTAATTAAATTTTTAAAATACTGCTCTAGCAGATTAGGAAAAGACATGGAACAACAAAGATGTCACTTACTGCCAGCAACACTGTGTAAATTCAAACAAAATAACACCACGCATTGCTTGCTATTACCCAACTTCAATACTTTAAATATCTCATTTGAAGTTCTCCAGTAGCATTGTATGATGGCTTTGGAAGCCCACTATAATTACTAAGGATTTGTCAAAATGTTTTGAACGTCTTCTATTGGCATCAGCCCAGTGATTTGAAAACCCTTCTAATTATTGCTACAGTCACCATATACACACATATATTTTGCTAAGTAATTGCCAATTGAAATACGTTCTTAATTAATTTCGTCTTTGCCCCAAGCTGTAGTAAAGACTGCAGCATGAAAGGTAAGGAAGATGCCAATTCTTTGAATTATCTACTTGTTTCCACAATTACATATCTTACCAGTGAATGCACACTATTCAGAGAACTGTGGCACAGTAGACAGTAGAAATCACAAGCTATTTATTTTGTGTTGGCATGGTGGTAATAGGAGTTAGGAGTCCGTGCTGAAACAGGTATTGGCTTTGCAGACATTTCTAACACCAGAGCAGCCATAGTATGATTCCTCTTGATCTCAGAGGTTGTGTGGCACAGCACTTACTGAGGAATGTGGGGTTTCTGTACAGACACAGGATGGAAGAGGCCAAAAAGTTGCACTGGCTGTACCAAGCTGCATGGGAGGATTTTCGTCAAGGCTACTGACAGTTTTCTCTCTTTTTTTTAAATGTTAGAAAGAATGTGAAATTATCTTGAGGTTTCATCACATTGGACATGGTTTTGTATCTTAATATTCTCCTAGACAACTGGATCCTTCTTCTTTAGCACTTCTGTACTAGCTGGACGTAGACTTGGGGTATGCATTTACTCAGACCTCTCTTCCATCCAGCTGTTCTACACTGGCTCCCTTCCTGCTTAGCCAGCTGTGACTTTCCAGCATCACTGTACCTGCTGTGCACTTATGCCACAGCCCTCAAGTTCCTTCCTACCAAAACAGATGAGGAAGAAGCTTTAATTCAGACAACAACAGACAGATGCTGACAGGCAGTAAAAGTCTTATACACATGAAAATACACCTTTTTCCCCCCCAAAAAAAGTATTACATCCCCATGCAAAGACTTAAGCTGCTAGTTCAAATAACTCATATTTTCAAATGGAGAGGGTTTTTTTTCTTCTTAATAGAATAAATATTACCTAATTTTAAAAATCTTTCAAAAAACTTTTAAAACTTAAAGAAGGTGTATTTTTGTTTGTCTTGGTCATTATGCTGTTTGCAATCTGACTTACTCCTATTAAGAAGCTGGAACTATGATCTATATTTTTCTACATAGTGTAAAAACTACATGACATCAGAGTCTAAGTTATTCAAATACTATAAAGTCAGGCATTTGACTAGGCTATTTCAGAAACAAAAGTTAAGTTATCTTACTTCTTTTGAAGGATTCATTGGTAGTGTAAAGATTGTTTTCCAATATGACCAGACGAACAGCATGAAAAATATGTGGTAAGCAACCAGGCACACAACTAAAATCAAAAAGGAACAGAATTAATACAAACAGACCAGTGATATTATAGTACTTACAAACAGATGCTGTACCTATCACAGAGAGTTACTCTAACAGATGTAACTACAAAGGCTCTGCAACAAAAATACTGTACTGCAACTTTACATGAGACAAATACAGACTGTGTGGGGAAAGTCATGATACAGGCTACATATATTCCGAAAGTTTCAGGGGAACGGTTCAAGGCCTGTTAGAGCCCCGTAATTATTTAGCAAGCACTCTCCCTTTATACATTTGTTAAATCCTATTTAGCTGATGTGTCTCTGCTTTTTAGCTTTATAAACCATGAAGGGAGACTGCTAGTCATGCAAAAAATGCAAATATCCCAAATAATCAACCTCCCTACCTCCAAAGGAAACATTGCTACCTAAACAACTACTAGAGTGAGGGCAGTCTTTTGAGTAGACATGCGTATGATACCTGAACAGTAACCATAATGAGTCAATTTGTCTTGAGACACTTTTAGGAGGAAGGACAGTAGGTAGTCTTAAAAATCCTGCAGGTTCTTTAAATTCAAATGTTCATTCACTACTTCATATTCTTCACAGCCAGTGACTTATTCTTAGATTTTTTTAACAGATGTCAGTCAACATTTACCATGCTGAGTTGTTGAATACAGAAGGTAACATTAACTTCTTCTATAAGCCTACCACAAATGGACAGGTGTTTCCATTTAAAAGCTCACAATGTATTAAGCAGTTCACTGCAGTAAACAGTAAATCCAAAACTTGTATTTCCTGATTAACTTGCTCTAATGCACAAGAAAAGAGTATTTTCTTGGATTCTTCATCCTTGGGCAGAGAAGTGGCAAATAAAGGACAGCTAGGACACCAACAGTGAAAACTATTACTTCCTTGCTGTACAGATGAACTCAGGTCGTACAGAACTCAGGGTTACATGGAAGCTACAACGGTCAAATATTGTTTTGGCAACTTCTATAAATTTTTAAGATTGTCAAAAAACATCATAAAGGGAAATATGTACTTTTACTACACAACCTGAAGTATTGCTCTCATATGGTTAACCCTGTTTTTATAAATGTAATGCTATTCCACGCTAAAGAATTTTCCATACCACATGCATGATGGTGTGTGTAAATGCAGGAACAGTAGCCCAGCGTGTTCTTATTTGTAATTTTGCCTCAAAAGTAATGCTGAATATATATTTCTGGTGTTGAATTTTGTTTACTCAAGCAGCAACACAGTAAATATTTACTCTTATTCACTAGGCTAATTAAATTTGAACAGCAACACTGTATGAAGCTTTTGGGATGATAAGGGAAAAGAGCCATATGGCTTGGCTATAAACTTGTGTTTCTGTGAGGGGTTTTGGTTTCTTGGCAGCAGGGAAACGCTATGGAGATAGCCCTGCAAGACGTTGCTAGAAGGTGGCTATGTGTGAGCTGTGACTCCACGGGAAGTTGTGCTGGGGCAGTCTGTGGGAAGGACAGCACCATGCGGAAGGGAAGCTCACACCGCAGCAGTTCATGAGAAAAACCGCAGCCATAGGCAGACCCATGGAGAAGTTCATGGAGGACTGTCTCCTGTGGGAAGGGTGCCATGTGGAAGCAGAGGAAGAATCAGGGAAGTCCTCCCTACCCCTGAAGAGGAAGGAGCAGCAGAGACCGGACGGGATGAACTGACTCAACCCCCATTCCCATCCCCCTGTGCCACTGGGATGGGGAGGTAAAGAAACTGCAAATGAAGCTGAAGAAGTGGGGGGTGGGGAAGTTAATTAAGACTTGGTTGTATCTCTCACTGTTGTATTCTGATGCTACTGATAACAAATTAAATGGTTTAATTTTTCTCCCCAAGATGAATCTGTTTTTCACCTGTGACCATAAGTGGTGAGGAAACCCTCGCTGTCCTTTGTCTCAGTCCATGAGCTCTTTGTTACATTTTCTTCTCATTCCACCATGGGGGAGAAGTGAGCAAACAGGCCTTGCGGTGTTCAGTTGCCCACTGGGCTTGAACCATGACAAAACTCAAAAAAACCCCAACTTGTCAGTATAAGTAAGTGACAGAACCAGACTCCACTTCAACCACAATATCCCAGATTACACGAAATTACCATCTCGCTACTGCACAAGCATCTGTCAGGAACAGTTCGCATCTTCATCAGAACATTTCTATCAATTCTACAAAACCTAGTCTAGTCCAACAAACTCAGCACTTTTTGTAAACAACAGTATAGTCAGGTGAGGGCAAGGTAGACTTCACAGAATCACACAGAATCGCTCGGTT
>NW_010183935.1:0-11379 GCF_000695765.1 Mesitornis unicolor
ATGTATAATATATAATATATAATATGATATAATGTGATGTAATATGATATGATACATGATGTAATGTGATATAATGTGATATATGATATAATGTGATATGATATGGTGTGATATGATATATAATATATTCTGTTATTAATATAGTATTTTATAGGAAATTATATATTTGCACATTGTTTTTATGAAGTTTCCTCTGAGCTGGAGCTCAAGGTAGATTTCTGTGAGTCCCCACATTCTCCTGGTATTCTCCCTCCTTGGTAGGCACTCCCAATTTCCATTTTTCAGATGTTTTTCCTCTCTTAAAGTGTAAGAAACCCACACGGTGTTTGGATCTTGTTGTTTGTCAAAGGATTTCTAGCACAGAACTCTGAAAAGGCTTTTGGGCCAACATCTGCGTGCTCCCCAAAGGTGGTGTGTGACAGAGGTGTCCTCGCTATGAGCAGTGTCTTGTGTGTCCCCACATTTTTTGGGTGACTCTCCTCCCATCAGATGTAAAAGCTCGTAGCCTCTAATTGTCCTCATTACCACCAAGAACAAGCATCATTGGTCTCTCAGTCGTTTCCAGAGCAGGAGCTGCTTAACAGATGCTTGAGAAGATGCTGGTTCTGCTGTTATTGGAAGCCATGGCCCTCGGCCAGTTGGCATCAGGGCAATAGCTGGTGTCATTGGAGGGAGTCCTTCACAGGGAGAAGGCGCAGACAAAACCAGATGTGACACTGTTTTCCCACAGATAAGGCATTTTCTGTGTGTGCTGCTGTTGTTGGCTCCTCTTCCCAGTTTTATATTTATCCTCTGGCCTTATTTTCCTATGGCTGCGCTTACGTTTCCTCAGCGCTGCAATCCCAGCTCAAATTCCCTTTCTCCGTCATTCCCATGAGCAGTGATGGATCACTGCACCGGGAGTGGAGAACCAAGAAAAATGACCTACAAAAAGCATCTCTACTTAAACAAAAACCCCTATTTAGCAGAATATTAAATACCCTGTGGATATGAATAGGTACCCGGGCACTGTTTTAGAGCAGTTTGACGTGGGTGCTGTGTTGAACCGCAGACGACTGATGTAGACATGTAACAGTTTGAGAGGTAAAGCAACGCCACCAGCTTCGGTCTAGACAAAACACTTCTTAAATTAGCATAAATTACGCAGCTTAAAACACTTATTAACATTTAATTTAATGTTGCGAACATTGGTTTAGGAAGTGCGTTCTTGTAGCGAGTGAAGAAGCCGTCGCGGAGTGCAGGAAGTTCACTTAAGATGTAATTATTGCTCCGCTGCAAATTACATGTGTTTTCCTGCATTTTGATCACGTGTGCTCAAAGTCTATCAGGGGAAAAAATCCAAATAAAGCAAATGTTAAGTCAGAAATTTCAAAAGAAAAATGCCATCTTTCATAAGGTGGTGTTACAGGAGGCCCCAGCTCCCTCAGCCGCTCCTCAGCAGGAGATGCTCCACTCCCTCCAGCATCTCTGTGGCTCTGCTGGACTCTTTCAAGCAGCTCCTGTCCTTCTTGACCTGAGGGCCCAGAATGGACACAGAAGGTGTCCATTAAACATCTGCAGGTTAATGAACCTGCGAGGCCGGTTATGCCCATACCCATCATTTCTGTATTGCATTATTTTTCTTCGTAGGGATGTAATACTGCTGCTGAAGGAGGTAAGATGGCTTTCCTAAAGCGTTAGTAGAATTAAGGAGAATAAATATTGCCATAAAAGCTGAGTTTGTACCTCCTATACACTAGAAGACTATAGTATTATAAAACAAACGTTGAATAAATTATTATTAGACATATGTCCAATTTGCCTCAATAATTTTCATTATTAGCTACGAGTTTTCATTTCCTATCTGACAGAATGACTGTTGGTAGCAGTGGGCTGTACAAAGTGGACTGAATTTTGATTTTTATTTAAGATAAAGGACTGTTGACCAAGAAATTAACCCAATGCCCAAGTGACAAGTAAGCGTAAACGATTTTGGTTTAGTTTTAGAAGTCAGGTTTGAGTGCTGATGAGTCAGTTCTTGACGATGATCAGTCTCAATTTTTGATGCTTTCTATCCTGGTACTGGCAAGGTTGTGGTTTAGCTGCAAATTGCCTTTAGTGAAAACTCTTATATTACAAAGTTCTTTACTCTAAGAAATAAAATTTAAAAAAAATGTGGCTATAAAGGCTGCTTTCAACTTGGCTGCAGAGATTTATTGAGGTGATTGGCAGCAAAATGATGATTGTGTGTGGAAAAGCCAAACCCGTGGTAGCCACGAGCAGTGGAGAGCTGAAACTCCTTGGCCTGGGGGTAGAAATAAGCTTGCCAAAATAAAGCAGTGGCTGACAGGGTCTTCTGTTTCGTTTGATTCAGTACAGAATGTTTATTCCCAGCAAGAAATGTCGTCCTTTTCCTCAGCAGCAGGGGGTGAGCGGTGCTGGGGTAAGTTACGTCCTTTCCGGGTGTTCTGGGGCTGTGCTGGGGGCTTCAAACAGGCGTCGTTCCCCTGTGTGTGCAGCTGCCTTTGGGAATGGATCAGTGCTTTGCAGCAATAAACGTGAGCCCGACGTCAGCCCAAATAGGGGAAATACAATTCAAATGGAAAAAAATCAACATGTCTGTAAGGAAACATGGAAGTCCTCTGAAGGAGGGTTGGGCAAATGTAGGCTGCAGTGTGAGGGCTGGTGGCCCTGACCATGGCCGTGACCATGTTTTCAGCAGGTGCATCTCCAGATGCATTTCATTGCACATTGTGTTATAATCTGCAGTGGTTTGGTTCTCATCCTTCTTTCTTCACCTCTTGAGTTGTTTGCTCCTGGATTTCAGTTCAGGCTGAGGTGGTTTCTTTCTTGGTGCTTTGTTCACCGGAGCAGCAGTGACTTCCACACCAGCTCCCATCTCAGCAGCACAGGAACCACAGCATGGTTTGTGTGGGAAGGGACCCCAAAGCCCCCCCAGTCCAACCCCCATGGGCAGGGACACCTGCACCAGCCCAGGCTGCTCCAAGCCCCGTCCAACCTGGCCTTGGGCACTGCCAGGGAGGGGGCACCCACAGCTTCTCTGGGCAACCTGGGCCAGGGCCTCACCACCTTACAGGGAAGGATTTCTCCTTTTCACCCATTATTTTCTCTCCCATGTGCCAGCTCCTTGGTGGTGAGGAAAGACTGATCCCAAGGTGGGGACCTCACCCTGGCACATCATGGGCAGGAGGGGCCTACTTTTTGCTGGGACCAGAGCCATGCCGAGCTCCGGCAGCGTTACCTAACGCAGAGTTACCCAAAAAAAAATGCTTTCCTTTCCTGCAGGCCATTGTAGTACCATTAAAAAAACCCAAAGTCTCTGCTTGGAACTTATTTTTCTCCAGTGCTCCTTGTTTCTGGCTGACAGCAAGCATTAGCTGGTGGTAGGAGCTAATTGGAAGTGACCAGTGACCGCAAAGCCCCGTGTGGGAGCGAGAGCTTGCCTTCCTTTTTTTTGAAATACTGACGTTTGCATTTAAGATGTCCTTTTTTTTTTTCCACCCTCCTCTTTCCCCTTGCTTTCCCTCCTTGATTTCTGTTATTTAATGAGGGGAAAAAATGTAAAAGGGAACAACTGGAAGGTGAATTTCTTAAAAATGAGGTTGTACGGTTCTGACGTGGTTTCACCCATCCCTGTTAACCTGCGGGCAGGAGCGTGGGGACCTTTGGATTTCGAAGGGATGAGCTGCTGTGCTGGGCCATCCATCATCCCCATGGACCCCTCTTGCCCCCAAAAAGGGCTCAGCCCATAGCCTGGCCCCATGCTGGAGCCTTCATCAAGTTTGGGCATGGCCCAGCAGCCATGGGGTCCATCCCAGTGGAGATGTGGGGCTGTAGGAAATTATTTATCCTGGCAAAAAGTTGGTGTAATTGGGGGGCAGAGGTTCAGGGGGGACCTCAAACCCCATGGAAAGGGAGGTTTTGTCATTCAGACAAGGATTTGTGCAGGTTTATACGGTATCAAGTGATACTTGTGTTATGCTGTGCTGATGATAATAATAAATCAGTTACATTTTATTTGCACCATAAGAAAAATGAAAGGGAAGAAAGCCAAGCGCTTACCTCTTTGGCCAGATAATTTACCTGTAGTCAAGCTATCAAATGAATGTCACTTGCATTTCTCTTCTCTCTTAAAACAAAATGATGGAGCAGAGGAAGGCACCTTCGGGCAAGAGCAGAGCTGGTGGAAAAACAAAGCAGAGCACGTGTTCCTGTTGTGTTTGCTGGGAAATGGTGGGAGCGTTCGGCAGCTCCCAAATGCTGTGGTGCTGTGGTACCTGCGAGGTGCTGTGGTACCCACACACTGCAGAGGGGAGTGGGGAAGGATGGGCAAAGACGCTGGGGGAAGGAAAGGCTCTTAATTATAGCAAAAAGTAGCTGGCAAATCTGTCTCTGGGGTTACTTTCAGATGGGGGCAGTCCAAACTATGGTGCTTTAGGTTAAAATGGCATTTGTTTTGCAATTTTTCTGCCCGAGTGCCGTTTCTCTCATTTATAACAGTGGGAAAGGTGTGAGTGCACCATGCAGAGCACTCCATCACCAGTGCTCATCATCCTTCAAGTATTGGGCTGTACCGTTATGGTGATGGGTCAGAAATTACCCGTAAAATAATTAATGCATCGTCCACTGCACATAAAGAGGAGCTTTGGCAGTTCAGTGGATTATGTGTGCCATAAAATATTTCAGATATGTTTTGCCCACTCTCTTTTCTGCTGGGTGACCCCATCTCTGTGTGTGTCCCTATGCAGCCTCCTCAGCCACCGGTGGTCCAGGGAGCCAAGCTCTGGGACAGGATTTCTGAGACAAGATCCAGCACTCAAGAAATAAAAAACACTTGCATGGAAAGGTATGAAATCCTAAAGGAAAAAATAATAATTTTAATAAAACCAAGAGGGAAGGGGGTTGGGAATCACTGGACCATGGAGTCCTTGGTGAAGGTGGCAGTGACTTGGGTCATTGATGCCATCCAGGTGCTGGTGCTGGCGATGGTGGTGACTCAGCAGCGTTGAGGTCGTGGTTGCTCTGTCAGGGATAACGGCCGTGCCTTTGCTTAGCTCAGGGGCTCTTCAGATGCGAGCTGTGTTCTGTGCGGGTCAGCCAATAAATAACTGCTGTATCCTTTAAACTGGAGGCTGCTTGCGGAGTCTTCTTGCACATGGCTGGAGAAGGTGAACAAACCGTAACTTCTACGATGCGTCTTGTCAGAGAAAACAGTGCCCGCTGCCTTTCATCCCTTCCTAGAAATTGATATCCTGCTATTTTTCTCTGAATTTGTTTGAAATTGCCTCCTTTGAAGTGCTGCTTTTGAAGAGGAAAGAGGATCAGGGTGTTGCTGGTCTGGTTGGTGCAGACCCTGTGGGATTACCTGCCTTAAATTCCCACCATCGTAGGCTGCTCAGTGTTTAAAATCTCAGTATTTAAAACAAGGACTGCAGTAGGGGTGTGCTATCAAGGTGTTTATTTATACTTGCCATTAGAAATACTGAAATTACAGCTCTATTATCAATAATTGTGTTTTGAATTTCAAGTATTATACCCAAATGGGGAAGAAGGAGGCTCTAGAATTACAGGCATTTGCATTAGGAAGCACCGCTAACGAGGTCTGGGTTTTACTTGTGTTATAGAAGCAACCATCTGAATTTTCTAGTGCTTGTATTGCTTCTTTCTGCTCAGTCTCAAATCTAAAGGGTGCCTGGGTTAATGGGAGCTATGGGTGCTACATAGAAACAACCATCTGAATTTTCTTGATAATATTTCCCTAAAAACTAGTGCTTTTACTGCTTCTTTCTGCTCAGTCTCAAATCTAAAAGGTGCCTGGGTTAATGGGAGCTATGGGTGCTAAAGTCTTAAAAGTTATTCTGAAATTGGTCTTGGCAACTTGCATTATTTGCCTGTACATCGATACACGAGATTACACGGTAGTCGTTGGTTTGCTTTTGTTTTATTAACTTTATCTACATTAGCCCATCGAAACAAACAGCTCCAACTGTGGTGTTTAGATTTTGGTAATGACACAGGTATGCATATATTCTGTATTGCAAAAAAGAGGTGAGTGTATATGAATAGTGACTTTTTAGTTCTCTGGGGGACACGTTAGCTGTCTGACTGCTTAAATCTCCTATACCTTACATGATGCTGTCTTATGTCGTACACAACTCTGGTCCTCGAATGTCACCGAGATGAGCTGGATGCAGCCCAGTCTTGACCTCCTGAAGTCAATGAGAGATTTTCATTACTGTGTCATCCCTAAAGCTGTATTTTAGCTTGGGTTTTGTGTTGGTTTTGGGTTTTTTCAGCCCGTTGACAACCCTTTCCTTAGTTCATCCCATGCACCCCCAAAACTCCCCAAGTTTGGGCATCTCCCCCTTCCTTCCTACACTGAACCACCCAGGAATGGTGAACATCTCCCTGTCCTGAATTCCTGGGGACGTAAGTGAGTGACACCTTCATTCTCCATGGCTTCACCTCCCGCTTTTGACTCGTGATACGGTCTCTGGTTTCTATGGCTTTCGGTGACTTTTCCTGTCTCTTTTCAGACAGATAAAGGCTTTCAGTCACACCAGCCCTGAAATTCTCCATGCTGAGCTCTACATCTGCCTCTCGGCAGCCCCGGGAAGCTGGCAAGGTGGTAACATACATATGAGGTAGATTTAGAAGCGTTTTCACTTAAATGGATTTGATTTTATCGTCGTAGATGACCTCCACTTCCCAACACATCGCCCTTATCAGACGCGCTGTAGCTGTTAAGAGAAATGGGCTTGAACCATTCTGGCAAATTTAAGGGGAAAACTCTGGATTTTGACTATTTGGAGATTTGCTGTAAACATTTGACCATCTGATCCTTTACTCCTTTATTTACAGCGAAATACTTGTTTGGTAGTACCCTGATAAAAGTGCAGTGCCAACTCAGCGTTAACATTCAGGACCCAAAGTGGATCAGTCTCGCAGTTTCTCTTTTAACTTCAGACCTGTCAGGCTCTATTATTCTCAATACAGTTTGACAGTTCTAGGTGAAAAAGACATCAATTACCTTTTGAAATTACCCTCTCCACTATAGGATTAGCTCTGTTTCTGCTGACTTTGGGAGCTCGTTCTGCATCGTAGGGGTTTTGGACGGTGAGGGGGTGCCTCAAAATGCTGGGTATAACCATTTTCTTACATTTGACCGGCTGCCTTGGTGGCGTCCATGGTACTTGGCTGCATCTTACTCCTTCTCGATTACATTTCTTTATTAAGAAAAACTGGCTTTTGTGCCATTCCACTGCTCTTGCGATGTTTACACCTTGTAAATGTGGGTATTTTTGTATTGCACTTACTCTACTAAACGTGCAAAAATTGAGTCAGTCCCAAAGACTGGAACTGCTGCGTAAATACAGGCAGTTCTGCCATGTGCAGAAAATCACTTTCCTGTTGCAGTATCACAGAATCCCAGAACGTGAGGAGTTGGAAGGGCCCTGGAAAGCTCCCCCAGTGCACCCCCTGCCACAGCAGGATCACCAGAGCAGTCACACAGGAACACGGCCAGGGCTTTGGGTGTCTCCACACAAGGAGACTCCACAACCTCTCTGGGCAGCCTGGGCCATGCTCCAGAACCCTCACAACCTTCGGCCTCATCTTCAGCTTGAACCTCCTGTGCTCCAGCTTGGGACCACTGCCCCTTGTCCTGGCATTGGCCATCCCAGAGCAGAGCCTGGCTCCTTCCTCCTGACACTGCCCTTTCCAAATGGATCCCCAGGAATGAGGGCACCCCTCAGTCTCCTCTGCTCCAAGCTCAAGAGCCCCAGCTCCCTCAGCCGCTCCTCAGCAGGAGATGCTCCACTCCCTCCAGCATCTCTGTGGCCCTGCTGGACTCTTTCAAGCAGTTCCTGTCCTTCTGGAGCTGAGGGCCCAGAACTGGACACAGAAGTGTTTGTCTTGGCTTTAAAATTTTCGAAGACCCTTGCAAGTGTTTTTGGTTTGGTTTTTGGGGGATTTTGGGGTGATTTTTTTAAAAGGAAAAGTCAAAATAGAGGAGAGCAGGAGAAGAGCAGAATGGGCTTTTCCAGGGAATGGTTCAGCATTAGATGTTTAAAATTGCCTTCTGGAGGCCCCTCCTTCTACTGTATCATCTCCTGAGCCTATAATTGCTTTATTAGTCAATACCTCTCTGTTTTGAAGGGGAAATAGAGACAAAACGTTTGTTTTCTGACAAGAAATTAGATGAAGAGCTCTGGGTTTGAGCCAAAACCCAGAAGTTCCCCCACTTCCCTTGTCCAGTGGCTGTATTTGACCTGTACCGAACACCTTCTGCTGTCACAGCCTCCCCTCTCCTTCCCAAACCCAGCCAGGTTTTTAGTGCGTGTTTTCGGTGACAGTGGATGAATTGACACTGGAAATGTCGCCGTTTAATTTATAACTCGAAAATAGAGGCTGCGAGTGCAAAGGAAATGCTGTGACCCAACAACAGAACTGTCCTAGATTCTCACATCTTGTTTTGAAATTTTATGACAGCCTTATTGCCCAAGGGTACAACATAATCACTTCGCAGTTCACTGATACGCTTTCTTCCAGCATCTGTACTAAACGTGGTTTTATCCCTGCTGCATGTAAGAGCACTTTTTAATTCTTCAGATGTGGAGGGGGGAAAAAAAACCCATCTCCAAGTGTCTAATGGCTGGAATGGCGTTTGTTTCAATTTTGAATGTAAATATGCTTCGAAAATTAACAGTCCACCCCCTCACCACCCAAATTCTTCATTGATGGTGCTGTTTTTCTGTCTTTCATAAGCAGTAGCCCTGGATAACATCATCATAGCTTATTCTCTTGTGATATTCACAGAATCCCAGAATATGAGGAGTTGGAAGGGACCTGGAAAGCTCCCCCAGTGCAACCCCTGCCAGAGCAGGATCACCAGAGCAGTCACACAGGAAATATTTGCCAAGAAAACTTGTGAATAACTGAACCACAAGGTCCTAATTTGCAGAAGTTATTGGTGACACCAGGAGAGGTGTGAGGGGCTGCAGGGTCTTAAGTCAGGTCCTGCGTGGAGGATTTTGGGTGCTGCAGTATCAGGCAGATGAGGGATGAGGTGGAGATACAGGAGCCTATATCTACATATTCTTGTCTATGTGTGTGCAAATCAGATAAACAGATATTGCTCTGGTTTTCCATTCAAGTCATATGTGTAACGTGTGAAAATCAGTGTTTCAACCAGTGGTCACTGAAGAGCAGACAACTAAAAATGTGATCTTTATGCTGAAAAGTGCGCTCAGTGGCACAGTTTTGGATCGTGTTAAACTGCTTAGTTAAATAACTCAGCAGCAGAGATGTTCTTACTTCAACTCTGGTCTTCCCTAGAACCACTTGGATCTTCCAGGAGCACGTTTCGTGCCGGCTCCCTGTGAAATCCAGCTGCCTCTCCCCACGATTTCAGTGAAACTTGGAGCGCAGTCGAGTTCCTCCCAACCCTCGCCACCGCCGCGGCGCTGATGAAGAGTGAAACGGACTTTGCTGACAATTAGGAACACTGCGGCGGAGGAAACAAAAAGTCCCGCTGCGAGATCGTATCTGACATCTCTCTGAGCCGCGGCAGGAAGCGGTGAGACGCTGTCCCAGGGAGACCTTTTTCTCCTTGTCCCGGCCAGACCTCCGCAGAGCCTCTCCGATTCTTCCTCTCCTCTCTCTCCTGGGTGATGGATTCGACGTTTGCCAATGCGGCGCTGTGCGCGCCGGCTCTCGTGCCGTGACAGCCGTGGGCAGAGGTTATGAATGAGCTCTGCGCCCTGCATCGTTCCACCTGGCTGCTACCCCGTGCTTCCTGCGGCTGTCAGCCAGGAGAGGCTTTTATGCCTCAACGTTTCTATTCTCTGTTGCCGTGAATAAAACAGGACCTTCACATGCCCATGACCACCGCAGCGTTTTCCCATCTTTGCTTTGTGCGTGGATTAAATCCATTAAACGATGAACCTGTCAGTGATTCGCAGTAAGTTTCATGGAAAAAAAAAACAACCCTTAAATTAATAAGCAGAAAGTAAGTCATGAAGTACTGCATTTGCATCAGTAGGTATTTAGTTTTTTACAAAAATCGTGTCGTTGCTTTCATTTACTAAATGAAAACTCAAATTTGGGGAGCATCGCTGAGGCAGATGGAGCTGCTGCAACCCCTCTAGAAGCCCCTTTGCTGCAGATGGATTTCGGTGACCCTCATATGCTGAAACAGCTCATAGTAAAATATTAGACCTCTTGTTATACTACCAGAAAAGGAATTAATCCAGAGAGAGAGGAGATAATGATAGGAGAATGGTGATAATCTCAACTGCTTATATTTCATGATGATCTGATTCTGCTTTTTCTTTCCAGCATCATCTTCTTTTGAGGATATGCAGTGATACGTGCTTTCTTGGAATATTTCTTCAGTATTCACCTATGTATACTATGCCTTGATTAGTTAGGAGTAGTAAAGTCATATTAAGTCTTCAAATTGGCTCTTAAATTGCATTAAAAAATTGCAAATGCTTTCTCGATGGCCTTCTCCCATAGGGCAGCATCAAACCTGGCAGTGATCTTTGCTTCTGGAATATAAGGAGCAAACTTAAAGGCAGATGTGAAGCACTTCAGAAAAAAGCCATAAGCAATCAGAATGCCTTTCTCTGGTACATGAAAATAATCCTTTTTTCCAGGGTATTTATTTAATGATTCATAGAGTTATTTATCATATGTGAATAATTGGTCTAGTTCTGAAAGTGGGACCTCACTTTTAGCTCAGTGGATGGTTTGGAAACCTTCATCCTACATAGCAGAACTTTAAAATATTTCCCCCAAACTGTTGCTCCCCATGCTTTGATGTTACCAGCAGCACTGTGACTCATCGCATCCTCAGCAGTCCCACCCTGACGTGTGTACTGCACCCAGCAGTTTCTGAAGCTTTAGAGACATTTTTTTTTTGCCCATGTAGAAGCCTGAAGATTTATTTTGGGTTCGGTTTCCTTCATTTCGCACTCCATCTGATCGGCTTCACCCGCTGCCTGCATCGCTCTCCCCATTTGTCTGTGTCTCAGGACTGTTTGCTCCGCTGGCTCTGGAGATCAGGAGCCTGTTGAGGAGCACTTGACTCAGCTCACAGAGACAGAGCTTCACTAAGGCCTTGATATAAACAAATACCACCCGCTTTAAGCACTGAAGCAGCTCTGGCCAGTTGTCATGTTTCATCCCCAAAGCGTGTTTCTTACTCAGCACCCGGTCGGGAGGATCAATCGCGTCCTTTTTGTTATCAAGCTCAATGGCTGTATACGCACTGTCACTACCGCTGCTTTAACCCGTAGAAATTCAAGGGTTTTGTGCTCTCCCAGGCTGTTGGTGCACATGAACTATTTTTTGCAGATGACACTGAGTTGGGAGGGA
>NW_010183936.1:0-7688 GCF_000695765.1 Mesitornis unicolor
GGTTTGGTTTGGTTTGGTTTGGTTTTCCTTTTTGAAAAATTTTTTTTGAGCACGGGGAGTAGCCACCCTCGCTCTGTTTAGGACGGGCCTAGCAGCAATGAGGATGAACTCTGCAGTCCCAGATGTACCACTGCTGTCACCTCATCTGGGTCCCCTAGCAGAGAGCTGTCTGGAGGTACAGTGAGGTGGTATAGTGAGATGGTACAGTGAGGTGGTACAGGCAGCTCCTGTAGCAGCAGCAGTCACCGCAACCACTCCAGTGAAAGCAACACACTTCTCTGATGACAACAGATGCCACTGAATGGAGAGGTAGAGAAGCTCCTATTGAATCTTGCTGCTCATCCTCGCACCCAGCATTACAGACCTTATGTCTGCCTGTGCTTTTATCTGAGAAAGCTGCCATTTTAAATTTCTGTGCCCTGGTTTCCCCTTAGCTTCCTGTATGATTGCTGCTCTTGCTCCAGGCAGTGAGCTAAATAATAAAGGGAAATAGTTAATTTTCATGTGTGTCACTCAAGAAATCTGTGCAGCAAGACTGAGGCTCCAGAAGTGGCAATCAGCATAGCAGGGCTGAAGTCAGTGCCAGTTTACAGCGGCTGAAGGGCTGACCTCACTGCACCACCTTGAGAGGTTTTACTTTTCGCTATGGATGATGATAAAATTCAGTTCAGCAACAGCTATATCAAACAAATCAGATGAACTGCCAGAATTGGCTTTCCAAAAGGCTCTGCTTAAAGAATTTCATGAGAAAGCACAATTGAGTTAGGTTGGAAACAGTTAATGTTATAAAGGAAGTCCTCAGCTTTGCAGCAAAAAGAAAAAAAGCAAGCATCATGAAGGCGCTGGAAAGGCATCGTACTGCCCTGCTGCATCAACCTACAGGCGTCAGAAGAGATTCTCCCTTGCCTGCAGTCAATGGCAGCCTGAAAGAAATGGTACCTCCTGTTGCACCACAGAAATGCGATCACGTCATTGACTGATAACACCACAGACAATGTGTGACATCCACAGATCTATGGTGACCCTAATGGAGCACTTGTGTAGGCTGCAATCAATCACTAGGGGTTAGCAGCATCAGGTTTTCCAAAAAATGAGCGATAGTTTACAGAACACAATGGCAGGGGCTTGGAGAGGCAGAAGAAGGATCCTGTCTGTGGCATAACTTAAAGTCTGGTCTTTCAGTGCATGCGTGGGCAGAGGAAATATTCTGTGCACCATCTCTCCACGCGGGTGCACTGCTCAAACACACACACACACACACACACACACACACACACACGTACCATTCATTGCACAAGCAACCCGAACACCTTATTTTTAAAAAACACAGCCCAGCTCACTTACTGTAAGGACAAACTGCCCAGTCCTGATCATCTTTCTCAGATATTTTAATCACTGAAATTCCTCAGGCTCCCCACTGAACTAATCTAATGAGATTTGACCCAAAAATGCGCACTGGTTAAAAAAAGATCACATGTATGTTTTTTGTTCTTCTCTTTGCTATGCAGAAATGTACAGACATACTCTGCTGCTGACAGGAGGGATAAATGATAGAAATAGCTGGCATGGCTTTCAAATGATGCTATCTGCAGCTGTCATGGAGTCCAACAGGGACTGGGGCTGCTCGGCACCCAGTAAAATATCAGGGTGCCTCTCCATGTAGGCATACACATGTGCATTGACACCCTCCCTGCATGTGCATATGTGCCCATTTTATTATCCACAAACACGAAATAACTTCATCCTACAATTAAACCTTTACAGACATACACACATGCATGCTAACTAACACCCCCTCTGCAACACACACATATACAAAACCTAATGACAGGCACCAAAAAAATCCAACGCAGCTCTGCAGGCAGAAAGTGCTCGCTGAAACCATGCAGTGCACACCCAATCCACAGCGATTGGTGTCTTATCATTATGTATAATAAATAACATTTAATAATAATAATTGTTTAATAATAACAGCCTGCTGTGCTGACTGCACTCACACCCTCCCGACTCCATGCTCCTAAGCTATTTCTGCAACATCGTCCTGTGCATGAAACACACAGAATGAAAAGCAGGCAGGACCCGATCACTGCAAGAGATAGGCTCCGGCAGTGAACGCTGCTTCATGTTGGAGTGGGCTCTTCCCAGCTTTCAGACATGTGATCTGCATGCCTAATAATGAACAGATTTAGTCAATCCATCGTTTCTGGCATCAGTCCCTTACCTTGAAATGCTGCAGCTGAAGTATCTGGTCCTCAAGCTGTTGTCTCTTGCCTTCTATTTCTGTCTGCCTCTTCCTTTTCTCCTTAGAAAAATAATTTGAGAGAGAGAGATATCTCGTCAGAGAAACGGAGGCTTTAAGGGTAGCAGATTCGTAAGAGCATGTAAGCAGTCAAACACATCTGTACAGATGTCACCAGTCCCATTTCACCTGCTCCTCTGCCTGCTGGTATGCACACAGCAGCGTCCTGGGAAGACGCCAGCCCCAGCTTACCCGGCCGCTCGCCAGCAGGAGAAATTCTCCTCGCTCGTTCCCGGCAGCCGGAGCAGCAACAGAGTGCACAGTCCCAGAGGAGGGGAAAAAACAGCAGTAACAGCTGAGAGAGAAGTTAAAGGGACAAAGATGTGCTTTTGCATTTGAGACGCCTGACCGAAAACACGGATTGCGTGGGGCAATTGTGTGAGAGTAAGGTGACACGGACGTTGTGGGTGGCATCGTAGAGGAAGGGAGCCAGGTTGCACACCCTGTTTTTGGTGGTGAGGCGTTCCCTGGGCTCAATGGGGAGAAGGTGTTTCAGCTAGAATGCACAGGGTTTACCTGCAAAGCTAACAGGATGGATAACCTCCCAGCTGGCTTTGTTTAAAATTCAAGCCAGCAGCACATACTCGCAGCTGGCCCTTACCAGCTCCCACGAGCTGGAGTGACCAGGT
Source organism: Mesitornis unicolor (assembly GCF_000695765.1). Classification (NCBI taxonomy): domain Eukaryota; kingdom Metazoa; phylum Chordata; class Aves; order Mesitornithiformes; family Mesitornithidae; genus Mesitornis; species Mesitornis unicolor. The sequence continues at coordinate 2,929 of NW_010183936.1, forward strand.
GGCTGCAAGGACACCACAGTCATTTCCACAGCTGAGGGTTTTCACAGTCACATCCATGGGCACAGCCACTGGTCCATGACCAGAGCTGTCCCTTCAGCAGGCAGGAGAGTCTCTCAGGGATTTCAAGAGGAGCACAACCTGCTCTGTTCTCTTGCAACACCTTCCTTTTAGGAAGAATCAACTGTTTGCTTTTCGTTCGACCTTGGCACCTTGCGGGAAGCGTTTCTCCTCATCCATCCTCAGCCCAGCCCATGTTCCCTCTCCTGGAGGTCTTTTCTCATTTTAGATTCTGTGGTCAGGACAGAAACGCTGAGTAGTACATGGAGGCAGTCAAATAAGCGTATCTGCCTCAGTTTTTACTGGAACAACAGTTCTTATTCCCTATCTGTGACAGCATGTTTTTGTTATTTAAAGATATCAGTAGTTGATAGGTTGGGCTTGAAAATGTCAGGGGATTCCTTAAGTCCCCAGAGTAATTCTTCTGTCCCATTACAGGTGCTCTACTGATGCTCTGGGAATTCTCTGCTTTCCAGGGATTTCAAACCTTCATGCCTTGTCCTCAAGGGCATACAATAAGATGACGCCTATGCAGAAATTAATTCTGTTTATGCTGGACATCAAACCAGCGCATTTTGAGTGAAAGCATTCCATTTACAAGGAAGACCAGCAAACTTTTTTTTTTCTAAAATGCCAAGCTTATTCAAAACAAAGCAAGACATGGAGCTACATAACTGCCTGGACCACTCCTGCCAAAGAGTGAGTCGTCAGAAGAGTGATGGGAGGGCTGGAGTAATGAACCCAGAAGAGGCAAAGTAGTCAAATGATGCATATATCAAGCAGTTCATAATACACAGCACATTCTTAAATGTTTGTGTGCATTTACATCTACACACACACACTTCTCACTGTCTGAAGTATGTAAGAGTATTAGTACTGAACAAAAATATTCTGTTGGAAGTTGTTTTGGAATAGGAAAATTGGCTTTTGGATAACTAAAATGTCACAAATGGTGCCTGTCTTCAGGTGAAAACTTGACATCCTGCTGCTCTGTGCATGCAGAAGATAGTTTGCATTTGTGCACACACAGACATACAAAATTTATGCGTGTGCCTTCAAAAATCCTTCCTTATATAAAATTGATAGTCTGGGGATCATCCCTTCTATCACACCTCCAATCTCCATCTCCCCTTTGTATTTTTGAATGGAACAGAATATAGGATGGCCCAGGGGTTAAAAAAGTCCAACATTGTTCAGGGATCTCTCTTGCCATTTTCTTCATTCTGCAATATTAATGGTGCACTTTGGAGACTGAAAACAGAATTTGTTCTTTGCTATTTCCTCAAATAGCTGATCAGCCACGGACTGGAATAAAGTAGTTCTAAAAGCTATTCCAGCTAATGGCCTAATATTGTCAGAAAAAGGGTAATTCTGCCCTGTCTGTGCTGTGTGCCAGATGACAGAATATTTGGATTTCACATATATAGGCATTAACACTCTATATCTGACGCTTCATAGGCCAGCATAAGGCACCTACATTTTCACAGTTAACTGACCTACATTTATATGTCTGTACATACCTACATATGTTTATACATATATATACATATATATATATTCTAAGCTTCACAAAAACCTTCTTGCTAAAACACATGATGGAAATCACCACAGTCCCTCTTCTGGCTGGTTGTGTCATGCAGTATAATGGATGTGACAAGACAGCCTTATAAAACATAGATGGAAACTTCTTTTCTTTGTGAGAAAGGGAAAGCACTTAGAGTATTTTCCCTGCAGGCAGCAACACAGCAGGCACTAAAATACTTGAACTACTTACTAACTAGTGGGCTTCTGTGGAGTTAAATTGGAGTATTGCTCATGTTTCCATTTTACTGGCCTCCAGTCACCCTGACTGCATGCCTCTACTCCGATTTTGCACCACAGCTATGGCTGAGGAGTATGGCAGCAAAAATACCTTTTCTTCACTGAAGGTTGCATGAATCACAGCATTGGTAATTAGCTATTAGGATGTTTCACCTTCAGGTCAATAGGTCACATTCAATTTAGGTTTCTCTGAAGGTTGTGGCTACTATATGTTACAGGTTTATATGGGCGTGACCTAAAAAATGCAATAGAAGAATGGGCTGGCTGACAAAAATCCCACCAAAATCCCACCAAAATCAGCGTGTCAAGGATTTTGGACATTCAGTAGATGAAACAATCCCCCACTTAAGCAGGTTCCTGATTCAGGACTTCACTGAAAACAGTGGATGTAAAGCATATGTGGATACCTGAGCATCTGTTAAGGCACCTTTCTACGCTGAAGCCAGTAAATGTTCCTCATTACTCTGTTCATCTACTTATAGATGGCCTTTTTCTAAGTACTCCTGTTAAGTTACTAAGTTACTAAAGGTCCTGGCACCAAGAAAATAAAGTGTTCTCTTCAAACAGGTTCACTCTGGATAGCCTCAGTGAAATGTATGTTCTGTTTTTTTCTACAAGGCAGGAAGAAATCCATCACTACTTCAGCTACCAGTTAATACTAATCATATCCAAGAAGTAACCTCCCAAACCACCCCTGATCCCCTCCCCTGGGCCAGGAGGGGTGGAGCTCAAGCCATAGGGAGGAGCCAGGAGGATGCTGAGGTATATATAAAATGACCCAATTCTGTACAGCTTCTGCACCGTTGGTGGGAGGCAGTGAAAACTGTTGGCTGGGATGTCAAACATGCGCACACTCACTTCCTTCAAGCTCTTCTGTGGATGCCAAGTGTTGGTTTTTAATTTTTCCCCAGGAAGTGACATGATTATAGAAATGAGTTTGAAAAGAGGTGGAGAAAACAGACACTGAAGTCTGTTTTACTATGGATGTGATAGGCTTAAAAGGCTTACATCTATGTATCTGAGGTGTGCTGTTTTTGTAACAGTACAGATACTTATCATGGATAGTTACATTTCCAAAACGGAAGAGGAATACAATTTAGGAGGTACACTCAGGACTCTGAGTATTTGGGCCATTCAAGCGTGAAATAAGATTCAAACCTTTCATTCTGCCTTTCACCAAAAAATACTAGGAAATGTGAAAGCACTTGATTTTTTTCCTCACAGACCCAAATGATGGGAAAGGAACATAGATCAAATGGCAATCTTATTCACACCCCAAATCCTGTTCAATGAAAAATGAGATTTGTACTCAGGCATTCAGACAGGGATGTGCAATATGGAAACTATAAATTTATTTCCTTCTCCAAGAAGCTTGATTTTGGAAAGTAAGTAATTGTTGCTTACCACTAAAGGTGACCAGCGCCGCTTTCCTATTGCTAAAACCCAAATATATAGATAATCGGTAAGACTTCGTCCACTTGGAAGAGAGGTGTTGTGAGGACAAAATGGAAATCCGTAAAATCATGAGTGGTGGCATGGAGACAGCCAATGGGCATCCACTGCTCACTCTATATTCCCCTGTAAGAAAAAGGGGGCATCAAGTGAAACAGGATGGGGCAGGTTTGAAGACAGGCCATGAGTCTGCTGTGGAAATCCCTGTCTCAGGATGCTGTGGGAGCCAGAAGGTGATGGGGATCCAGGGCGAGCCTGGGGATAGTCAGAGGGAAGGAAACAGTGCTCAGTTTTGGATCCCTCACTACAAGAAGGACATGGAAGCACTGGAGCATGTCCAGAGAAGGGCAATGAGGCTGGTAAGAGGCCTGGAGCACAAGGGTTACCAGGCATTGGAATGGGCTGTCCAGGGAAGTGGCAAGTCACCATCCCTGGAGGTGTTTAAAAGACAGGAAGATGAGGTGCTCAGAGACATGGTTTAGTAGTGGACAGGTTATGGTTGGACTCAATGATCTTAAAGGTAATTTCCAGCCAAATGAATCTGTGATCCATGAATTTTGTGAGGGTTACTACACAAACAGAAATTACATCTGGATCAGGAAGTCCCTGAATCACAGATGGTTTTGAGGGTGTAGAGACATGTCATTGGGTTTTCATATGCTTGCCTTTCTCTTATGCTCATCTTAACACCACTGATTTTTCATGCATCAGAGAAGGTGTGCAGGAGTTTTTGCCTGAATCTTACCTCTTACATTTGAGCAAAATAACCTACAGGTTGGTGTCAGACTTGTCAAATTGTTTCAGTCAAAAAACCTCAAACAACAACAAACTAATAAAAAAACAACCCCAAAGCAAACATAAGACCTTGAAAAAAACAAGTTATACCAAAATACTTGTCTTTGACACTGCAGTCATAGAATACTTAAGCTTTCAATTACAAAATCATTTTCATCCTTGTTTAGAAATCTGCCTGCACCGTGTTGAAGTGACACAGAGATTATTCAGCTCACAGAATGATAACTGAGGACAAACGTGCACCTCTAATGCTGTGTAAATCCTGGGGACAGTAAAGCTTGGTTAAGTCCTCTGCTCGCCTTGCACTGGCAGAAGCCCTTAATTTCTTTGGTTTAAAGCCAGCTCATGTGCAGAGAGCACTCCATGGAGCAGCACAGAAACTAAACACTATTTAATTTACCTCACTGGGAAAATACATGCCCAGATCTGACAGCAGGCGAAGGCTTCTGGTGCAAGTATTCAGAAGAACACGGTGGGAAAACCAGAAAAATACCCAACTCAATAAAAAGCTGATGGGGATGTTGTGCCCCTCAAGGATTTGGGCTGCATGACACTGGAGGAGCCACCACCAGTAGTTTCAGTGAAAAGGTTTCCTGTTGGCTTCATCCTGCATGCCATCATGGATGAGCAGGGGG